>NC_092044.1:32615441-32915441 GCF_003086295.3 Arachis hypogaea | reverse complement strand
TCATAGAAGTGGTCTTGATGGACCTTTGAGATGAATCTCTCCATCTTCCATGACTCAGAGGTGGAAGCTTTTGCCTTCCCTTTCCTCTTTCTAGAGGTTTCTCCAACCTTAGGTGCCATAAATGGTTATGGAAAAACAAAAAGCAACAATTTTTCCACACTAAACTTAAAATGTTTGCACGTCCTCGAGCAAAAGAAGAGAGAAGGGACGGAGAAAAAGAAGAAATGGAGGAGATGGAGAGGTGTGAGTGATTCGGCCAAGAGGGGAAAGAAGTGTTTATGATGTGTGAAAATAAAGGAGGGATGAAGGGTTTATATAGGAGTGGAGAGAGTGGTAGGGTTCGTGTGTGAGGGTTGGATTTGGGAGGGAAAGTTTTTGAATTTTGAAAGGCGGGGTAGGTGGGGTTTTTGGGGAAGAGTGGGTGGATATGAGTGGTGAAAAGGTGATGGGGAAGAGAGATGGAGGTGATTGGTGAGGGGTATTTGGGGAAGTGTGGTATGGGGAGGTGTGAAGAAGAAAGAGAGTGAGTTGAGGTAGGTGGGGATCCTGTGGGGTCCACAGATCCTGAGGTGTCAAGAATTTCTCATCCTTGCACCATTTTGGCGTGTAAACGCCCTCCTAGTGCCAATCCTGGTGTTAAACGCCTGGTTGCTGCCCATTTCTGGCGTTTAACACTAGCTTTTCTTCCCTTTCTGGCATTGAACGCCAACTTGGTGCCCTTTTCTGGCGTTAAACGCCCATAATGGTGCCAGACTAGCCGTTTAACACCCATTCTGCTACCCTTACTGGCGTTTAAACTCCAGTAAGCTCCTCCTCCAGGGTGTGCTATTTTTAATGCTATTTTTGAGTTTGCTTTGATTTTTGTAGTTGTTTTTGTGACTCCACATGATCACCAACATAAATAAAACATAAAATAACAATGGAAATTGGAAAATAAAAATTGGGTTGCCTCCCAATAAGTGCTTCTTTAATGTCAATAGCTTGACAGTGAGCTCTCATGGAGCTTTACAGATATTCAGAGCATGGTTGGGGCCTCCCAACACCAAACTTAGAGTTTGAATGCTGGGGTTCTGTTTGAATCTGTATTGAGAGAAGCTTTTCATGCTTCTTCTCCATGTGTACAGAAGGAGATCCTTAAGCCTTAAACACAAGGTAGTCCTCATTCACTTGAAGGACCAACTCTCCTCTGTCAACATCAATCACAGCTTTTGCTGTGGCTTGGAAGGGTCTGCCAAGGATGATAGATTCATCCTTATTCTTCCCAGTATCCAGGATTATGAAGTCAGTAGGGATGTAAAGGCCTTCAACCTTTACTAAGACATCCTCTACAAGTCCATAAGCCTATTTCCTTGAATTGTCTACCATCTCTAATGAGATTCTTGCAGCTTGTACCTCAAAGATCCCTAGTTTCTCCATTACAGAGAGTGGCATGAGATTTACACTTGACCCCAGGTCACACAAAGCCTTCTCAAAGGTCATGGTGCCAATGGTGCAAGGTATTAAAAACCTTCCAGGGTCTGGTTTCTTTTGAGGTATCTTTAGTTGAGCCAAGGTGTTTAGTTCATTAATGAGTAATAGAGGTTCATCCTCCCAAGTCTCATTACCAAATAACTTGGCAGTCAGCTTCATGATTGCTCCAAGGTACTTAGCAACTTGCTCTTCAATAATGTCTTCATCTTCTTCAGAGGAAGAATACTCATCAGAGCTCATGAATGGTAGAAGTAGGTTCAATGGAATCTCTATGGTTTCTGTATGAGCCTCAGATTCCTTTGGTTCCTCAAAGGGGAACTTCTTTTCATTCAGAGGACATCCCATGACATTTTTTTTACTGGGAATCACATCCTCCTTACTCTCTCTAGGTTCAGCCATGTTGGTCATTATTATGGCCTTGCACTCTCTCTTAGGATTTTCTTCTGTATTGCTTGGGAGAGTGCTAAGAGGAGTTTCAGTAACCTTTTTACTCAAGTGACCCACTTGTGCCTCCAAATTTCTAATGGAGGATCTTGTTTCATTCATAAAACTTAGTATGATCTTAGATAGATCAGAGACTATGGTTGCTAAGCCAGAATAATTCTACTCAGAGTTCTCTGTCTGTTGCTAAGAAGATGATGGGAAATGTTTGTTATTGCCAAACCTGTTTCTCCCACCATTATTGTTATTGAAGCCTTGTTGAGGCTTCTGTTGATCCTTCCATGATAAATTTGGGTGATTCCTCCATGAAGAATTGTAGGTGTTTCCATAGGGTTTTCCCATGTAATTCACCTCTTCCATTGCAGGATTTTCAGGGTCATAAGCTTCTCCTTCAAAGGAGGCTTCTTTAGCACTGCCAGATGCAGCTTGCAATCCGGTCAGATTCTGAGAAATTATATTGACTTGCTGAGTCAATAATTTGTTCTGAGCCAATATGGCATTCAGAGTATCAATCTCAAGAACTCCTTTCTTCTGAGTTGTCCCATTCTTCACAGGATTTCTTTCAGAAGTGTACATGAACTGGTTATTTGCAACCATTTCAATGAGTTCCTGAGCTTCTGCAGGAGTTTTCTTTAGATGAATAGATCTGCCTGCAGAATGGTCCAATGACATCTTGGATAACTCAGACAGACCATCATAGAAGATACCTATGATGCTCCATTCTAAAAGCATGTCAGAGGGACACCTTCTGATCAACTGCTTGTATCTTTCCCAAGCATCATAGAGGGATTCACCTTCCTTCTATTTGAAGGTTTGAACTTCCAGTCTAAGCTTACTCATCTTTTGAGGTGGAAAGAATTTAGCTAAGAAGGCATTGACTAGCCTTTCCCAAGAGTTCAGGCTGTCTCTAGGTTGTGAGTTCAACCATATACTAGCTCTGTCTCTTACAGCAAAAGCGAAAAGCATATAAGTCTGTAGACCTCGGGATCAACTCCATTGGGCTTAACAGTGTCACAGATTTGCAAAAATTTAGCCAAGAATTGATGAGGATCTTCCAATAGAAGTCCATAAAACTTGCAATTCTGTTGCATCATAGAAACTAATTGAGGCTTAAGCTCAAAGTTGTTTGCTCCAATGGCAGGAATAGAGATGCTTCTCCCATAGAAGTCGGGAGTAGGTGCAGTAAAGTCACCAAGCACCTTCCTTACATTGTTGGCATTGTTGTTATTTTTGGCTGCCATGTCTTCTTCTTTTTTGAAAATTTCTGTCAGGTCCTCTCCAGAGAGTTATGCTTTAGCTTCTCTTAGCTTCCTCTTAAGAGTCCTTTCAGGTTCAGGATCAACTTCAACAAGAATGCCTTTATCTTTGTTCCTACTCATATGAAAGAGAAGAAAACAAAAAAAAAGTATGGAATCCTCTATGTCATAGTATAGAGATTCCTTCATGTGTCAGAGGAAAAGGAGAATAAAAGGATGAGGTAGAGAGAAGAATCAAACTTATAGAGAGGGAGGGGGTCTGAATTATTAAGAGAGGAGGAATGTTAGTGATTAAATAGAAAGAGATAGGAGAGAGAAGAAATTCGAATATAAAAATTAAAATAATTGGTTAGATTTTTAAAAAAGTGGTTAGTGATTTTCAAAAATTAGAGAGAGAAACATATTTAGGTGGTTTTGAAAAAGATGAGAATTAGTGAAAAGATTTGAAAAATCAAATTTTGAAAAGATAAGAAGTTAGAAAAGATTTTTGAAATCAAAAGTTGAAAAAGATATGATTTGAAAAAGATTTGATTGAAAAAGATATGTTTGAAAAGATATGATTGAAAAACAAATTTTTGAAAAAAATTTGATTTTAAAATTGATGACTTGACTAACAAGAAATTAAAAGATTTGATTCTAAAATTCAAATATTGAACCTTTCTTAACAAGAAAGTAACAAACTTGAAATTTTTGAATCACAACATTAATTGTTAGCAAGGATTTTTGAAAAAAAATAAAAGAAAAATGAAAAAGATTTGATTTTGAAAGATATATGATTGATATGAGAAGATATGAAAAAGATAAGATTTCGAAAATCAGTTTTAAAACTTGAAAAATTGAAAAAGATATGATTTGAAAACAAAATTTCCTCCTTGGTGCTATTCTGGCGTTAAACGCCCAGAATGGTATCCATTCTGGCGTTTAACGCCCACTTGTCTACCTTTTTGGGCGTTAAACGCCCAGCCAGGTACCCTGGCTGGCGTTTAAACGCCAGAATTCCTTCTTCACTGGGCGTTTTGAACGCCCAGCTTTTTCTCTGTGATTCCTCTGCTGTATGTTCTGAATCTTCAATTCTCTGTATTATTAACTTGAAAAGACATAATTTTGAAAATTTTTTTGAATTTTTAATGAGGAGAAAGAAAAACAACAAAATGAAACTAACCATGAAAAATTAGAATCAAACAGATAATGCATGCAAGAATACTTTGAATGTCAAGATGAACACCAAGAACACTTTGAAGATCATGATGAACATCAAGAACATATTTTTAAAAAATTTTTAAGAAAAGAAAGATATGCAAGACACCAAACTTAAAAATTTTCATACTAGAGACACTAACAAATTGAGAATGCACATGAGAAACAACAAAAGACACAAAACAAGAGAATTTAAAGATCAGACAAAGAAAATCATCAAGAACAACTCGAAGATCATGAAGAACACCATGCATGTGTTTTCAAACAATGCAAGAAAGATAAAAAAACATGTAATTGACATCAAACTTAAAATTTGACTCTAGACTCAAACAAGAAACACAAAATTTTTTTTTTATAATTTTTCGAAAATTTTTTTGAAAAAGAAAATAAAAAACTCAAAATTATTTTTAATAAGAATTCCAGGAATCATGCAATGTTAGTCTAAAGCTTCAGTCTAAAAAAAGATTAGACATGGTCAACCAAGCTTCAGCAGGACATTACATACAATAGCCAAATTGATGGGAATTGGTAGCGCGAAATTGTGATCAATACTTTTCACAACTCAAATAATCCCCGGTAATGAATCCAAAAACTTGGTGTTCAATACCATGGCATAAACACAACTTCGCACAACTAACCAGCAAGTGTACTGGGTCGTCCAAGTAATAAACCTTACGCGAGTAAGGGTCGATCCCACAGAGATTGTTGGTATGAAGCAAGCTATGGTCATCTTGTAAATCTTAGTCAGGCAAACTCAATTGGATATGGTGATGAACGCATAAAAACATAAAGATAAAGATAGAGATACTTATGTAATTCATTGGTAGGAACTTCAGATAAGCGCATGAAGATGCCTTCCCTTCCGTCTCTCTGCTTTCCTACTGTCTTCATCCAATCCTTCTTACTCCTTTCCATGGCAAGCTTATGTAGGGTTTCACCGTTGTCAGTGGCTACCTCCCATCCTCTCAGTGAAAATGTTCCTATGCTCTGTCACAGCATGGCTAATCATCTGTCGGTTCTCGGTCAGGCCGGAATAGAATCCAGCGATTCTTTTGCGTCTGTCACTAACGCCCCGCCTGCTAGGAGTTTGAAGCACGTCACAGTCATTCAATCATTGAATCCTACTCAGAATACCACAGACAAGGTTAGACCTTCTGGATTCTCTTGAATGCCGCCATCAGTTCTAGCCTATACCACGAAGACTCTGATCTCACGGAATGGTTGGCTCGGTTGTCAGGCGAGCACTCGGTTGTCAGGCGATCAACCATGCATCGTGCAATCAGGAATCCAAGAGATATTCACCCAATCGAAGGTAGAACGGAGGTGGTTGTCAGTCACACGTTCATAAGTGAGAATGATGATGAGTGTCACAGATCATCACATTCATCAAGTTGAAGAACAAGTGATATCTTAGAACAAGAACAAGTGGAATTGAATAGAAGAACAATAGTAATTGCATTAATACTCGAGGTACAGCAGAGCTCCACACCTTAATCTATGGTGTGTAGAAACTCCACCGTTGAAAATACATAAGAACAAGGTCTAGGCATGGCTGTGAGGCCAGCCTCCCAATGATCTAAGAACTAGACGTCCAAAGATGATCTAGAGATCTAAAGTGATCAAAAGATTTTTAATACAATAGTAAAAGGTCCTACTTATAGAAAACTAGTAGCCTAAGGTTTACAGAAATGAGTAAATGACATAAAAATCCACTTCTGGGCCCACTTGGTGTGTGCTTGGGCTGAGCAATGAAGCATTTTCGTGTAGAGACTCTTCTTGGAGTTAAACGCCAGCTTTAGTGCCAGTTTGGGCGTTTAACTCCCATTTGGGTGCCAGTTCCGGCGTTTAACGCTGGAAATCTTGAAGGTGACTTTGAACGCCGGTTTGGGCCATCAAATCTTGGGTAAAGTATGGACTATCATATATTGCTGGAAAG
This sequence comes from Arachis hypogaea, assembly GCF_003086295.3. Lineage (NCBI taxonomy): Eukaryota > Viridiplantae > Streptophyta > Magnoliopsida > Fabales > Fabaceae > Arachis > Arachis hypogaea. The sequence continues at coordinate 32,909,141 of NC_092044.1, read as the reverse complement.
CCCAGGATGTCTACTTTCCAACGCCGTTGTGAGCGCGCCAATTGGGCTTCTGTAGCTCCAGAAAATCCACTTCGAGTGCAGGGAGGTCAGAATCCAACAGCATCTGCAGTCCTTTTTAGTCTCTGAATCAGATTTTTGCTCAGGTCCCTCAATTTCAGACAGAAAATACCTGAAATCACAGAAAAACACACAAACTCATAGTAAAGTCCAGAAAAGTGAATTTTAACTAAAAACTAATGAAAATATACTAAAAACTAACTAGATCATACTAAAAACATACTAAAAACAATGCCAAAAAGCGTACAAATTATCCGCTCATCACAACACCAAACTTAAATTGTTGCTTGTCCTCAAGCAACTGAAAATCAAATAAGATAAAAAGAAGAGAATATGCAATGAATTCCAAAAACATCTATGAAGATCAGTATTAATTAGATGAGCGGGGCTTTTAGCTTTTTGCCTCTGAATAGTTTTGGCATCTCACTCTATCCTTTGAAATTCAGAATGATTGGCTTCTTTAGGAACTCAGAATCAAGATAGTGTTATTGATTCTCCTAGTTAAGTATGATGATTCTTGAACATAGCTACTTATTGAGTCTTGGCTGTGGCCCAAAGCACTCTGTCTTCCAGTATTACCACCGGATACATACATGCCACAGACACATAATTGGGTGAACCTTTTCAAATTGTGACTCAGCTTTGCTAGAGTCCCCAATTAGAGATGTCCAGGGTTCTTAAGCACACTCTTTTTGCCTTGGATCACAACTTTATTTCTTTCTTTTCTCTCTTTTTTTCGTTTTCTTTTCTTTTTCTCCCTTTTTTTTCGATTTTTTTTTGTTTTTTCTTGCTTCAAGAATCATTGTAATGATTTTTCAGATCCTCAGTAACATGTCTCCTTTTTCATCATTCTTTCAAGAGCCAACATTCATGAACCACAAATTCAAGATACATATGCACTGTTTAAGCATACATTCAGAAAACAAAAATATTGCCACCACATCAAAATAATTAAACTGTTATAAAATTCAAAATTCATGCAATTCTTTTTCTTTTTCAATTAAGCACGTTTTTATTAAGAGAGGTGATGGATTCATAGGACATTCATAACTTTAAGGCATAGACACTAAGACACTAATGATCACAAGACACAAACATAGATAAACATAAGCATAAAATTCGAAAAACAGAAGAATGAAGAACAAGGAAATCAAAGAACGGGTCCACCTTAGTGATGGCGGCTCTTTCTTCCTCTTGAAGATCCTATGGAGTGCTTGAGCTCCTCAATGTCTCTTCCTTGTCTTTGTTGCTCCTCTCTCATGATTCTTTGATCTTCTCTAATTTCATGGAGGATGATGGAGTGTTCTTGATGCTCCACCCTTAGTTGTCCCATGTTGGAACTCAATTCTCCTAGGGAGGTGTTTAGTTGCTCCCAATAGTTTTGTGGAGGAAAGTGCATCCCTTGAGGTATCTCAGGGATCTCATGATGAGTGGGGTCTCTTGTGTGCTCCATCCTCTTCTTAGTGATGGGCTTGTCCTCATCAATAGGGGTGTCTCCCTCTATGTCAACTCCAACTGAATAACAGAGGTGACAAATGAGATGAGGGAAGGCTAACCTTGCCAAGGTAGAGGACTTGTCCGCCACCTTATAGAGTTCTTGGGCTATAACCTCATGAACTTCTATTCCTTCTCCAATCATGATGCTATGAATCATGATAGCCCGGTCTATGGTAACTTCGGACCGGTTGCTAGTGGGAATGATTGAGCGTTGGATAAACTCCAACCATCCTCTAGCCACGGGTTTGAGGTCATGCCTTCTCAATTGAACCGGCTTCCCTCTTGAATCTCTCTTCCATTGGGCGCCCTCTTCACATATGATTGTGAGGACTTGGTCCAACCTTTGCTCAAAGTTGACCCTTCTAGTGTACGGATGTTCATCTCCTTGCATCATAGGCAAGTTGAACGCCACCCTCACACTTTCCGGACTAAAATCCAAGTATTTCCCCCGAACCATAGTAAGATAATTCTTTGGATTCGGGTTCACACTTTGATCATGGTTCTTGGTGATCCATGCATTGGCATAGAACTCTTGAACCATCAAGATTCCGACTTGTTGAATGGGGTTGGTAAGAACTTCCCAACCTCTTCTTCGGATCTCATGTCGGATTTCTGGATATTCACCCTTTTTGAGTGAAAAAGGGACCTCAGGGATCACCTTCTTCAAGGCCACAACTTCATAGAAGTGGTCTTGATGCACCCTTGAGATGAATCTCTCCATCTCCCATGACTCGGAGGTAGAAGCTTTTGCCTTCCCTTTCCTCTTACTAGAGGTTTCTCCGGCCTTGGATGCCATAAATGGTTATGGAAAAACAAAAAGCAATGCTTTTCCCACACCAAACTTAAAACGTTTGCTCGTCCTCGAGCAAAAGAAGAAAGAAGAGAGTAGAAGAAGAAGAAATGAGGGGAAAGGGAATGGCTTTTGTTTTCGGCCAAGAAGGGGAGAAGTGGTGTGTATGTTGTGTGAAAATGAAGGAGTGAAGGAGGGTTTATATAGGAGAGGCAAAAGGGTAGGTTTCGGTCACTTGAGGGTGGGTTTGGGTGGGAAAGTGGTTTGAATTTGAATGGTGAGGTAGGTGGGGTTTTATGAAGGATGGATGTGAGTGGTGAAGAGAAAGATGGGATTTGATAGGTGAAGGGTTTTTGGGGAAGAGGTGGGGATCCTGTGGGGTCCACAGATCCTGAGGTGTCAAGAAAAAGTCATCCCTGCACCAAATGGCAAGCAAAATCTCGTTTTGTGCCAATTCTGGCGTTAAACGCCGGGCTGGTGCCCATTTCTGGCGTTTAACGCCAGCTTCTTGCCCTTTTCTGGCGTTTAACGCCAGTCTGGTGCCCCTTTCTGGCGTTAAACGCCCAGAATGGTGCCAGACTGGGCGTTAAACGCCCAACAGCTAGCCTCACTGGCGTTTAAACGCCAGTAGGTGCGTCCTCCAGGGTGTGCTGTTTTTCTTCCTGTTTTTCATTCTGTTTTTGCTTTTTTCATTGATTTTGTGACTTCTCATGATCATCAACCTACAAAAAATATAAAATAACAAAAGAAAATAGTTAATTATAAAACATTGGGTTGCCTCCCAACAAGCGCTTCTTTAATGTCAGTAGCTTGACAGAGGACTCTCATGGAGCCTCAGGAATGCTCAGAGCCATGTTGGAACCTCCCAACACCAAACTTAGAGTTTGAATGTGGGGGTTCAACACCAAACTTAGAGTTTGGTTGTGGCCTCCCAACACCAAACTTAGAGTTTGACTGTGGGGGCTCTGTTTGGCTCTGATTTGAGAGAAGCTCTTCATGCTTCCTCTCCATGGTGACAGAGGGATATCCTTGGGCCTTAAACACCAAGGATTCTTCATTCACTTGAATGATCAACTCTCCTCTATCAACATCAATCACAGCCTTTGCTGTGGCTAGGAAGGGTCTGCCAAGGATGATGGATTCATCCATGCACTTCCCAGTCTCTAGGACTATGAAATCAGTAGGGATGTAATGGTCTTCAACTTTAATCAGAACATCCTCTACAAGTCCATGGGCTTGTTTTCTTGAATTGTCTGCCATCTCTAGTGAGATTTTTGCAGCTTGCACCTCAGAGATTCCTAACTTCTCTATTACAGAGAGAGGCATGAGGTTTACACTTGACCCTAAGTCACACAAGGCCTTCTTGAAGGTCATGGTGCCTACGGTACAAGGTATTGAAAACTTCTCAGGATCCTGTCTCTTTTGAGGCAGTTTCTACCTAGACAAGTCATCCAGTTCTTTGGTGAGCAAAGGGGATTTATCCTCCCAAGTCTCATTTCCAAATAACTTGTCATTCAGCTTCATGATTGCTCCAAGGTATTTAGCAACTTGCTCTTCAGTGACATACTCATCCTCTTCAGAGGAAGAATACTCATCAGAGCTCATGAATGGCAGAAGTAAGTCCAATGGAATCTCTATGGTCTCAATTTGAGCCTCAGATTCCCATGATTCCTCATTGGGGAACTCATTGGAGGCTAGTGGACGCCCATTGAGGCCTTCCTCAGTGGCGTTCACTGCCTCTCCTTCCTCCCAAAATTCGGCCATGTTGATGGCCTTGCACTCTCCTTTTGGATTTTCTTCTGTATTGCTTGGGAGAGTACTAGGAGGGAGTTCAGTAATTTTCTTGCTCAGCTGACCCACTTGTGCCTCCAAATTTCTAATGGAGGATCTTGTTTCAGTCATGAAACTTTGAGTGGTTTTGATCAGATCAGAGACCATGGTTGCTAAGTCAGAGTTATTCTGCTTAGAACTCTCTGTCTGTTGCTGAGAAGATGATGGAAAAGGCTTGCTATTGCTAAACCTGTTTCTTCCACCATTATTGTTGTTGAAACCTTGTTGGGGTCTCTGTTGATCCTTCCATGAAAAATTTGGATGATTTCTCCATGAAGAATTATAGGTGTTTCCATAGGGTTCTCCCATGTAATTCACCTCTTCCATTGAAGGGTTCTCAGGATCATAAGCTTCTTCCTCAGATGAAGCCTCCTTAGTACTGCTTGGTGCATTTTGCATTCCAAACAGACTTTGAGAAATCATATTGACTTGTTGAGTCAATATTTTATTCTGAGCCAATATGGCATTCAGAGTGTCAATCTCAAGAATTTCTTTCTTCTGACTAGTCCCATTGTTCACAGGATTTCTTTCAGAAGTGTACATGAATTGGTTATTTGCAACCATTTCAATCAGTTCTTGAGCTTCAGTAGGCGTCTTCTTCAGATGAAGAGATCCTCCTGCAGAGCTATCCAAAGACATCTTGGATAGTTCAGAGAGACCATCATAGAAAATACCTATGATGCTCCATTCAGAAAGCATATCAGAAGGACACTTTCTGATTAATTGTTTGTATCTTTCCCAAGCTTCATAGAGGGATTCTCCTTCCTTCTGTCTGAAGGTTTGGACTTCCACTCTAAGCTTACTCAATTTTTGAGGTGGAAAGAACTTTGCCAAGAAGGCATTGACTAGCTTTTCCCAAGAGTCCAGGCTTTCTTTAGGTTGAGAGTCCAACCATGTTCTAGCTCTGTCTCTTACAGCAAAAGGGAATAGCATAAGTTTGTAGACCTCAGGGTCAACCCCATTAGTCTTGACAGTGTCACAGATTTGCAAGAACTCAGTTAAGAACTGATGAGGATCTTCCAATGGAAGTCCATGGAACTTGCAATTCTGTTGCATTAGAGAAACTAATTGAGGCTTAAGCTCAAAGTTGTTTGCTCCAATGGCAGGGATAGAGATGCTCCTCCCATAGAAATCGGGAGTAGGTGCATTAAAGTCACCCAGCACCTTCCTTGCATTGTTGGCATTGTTGTTTTCAGCTGCCATGTGTTCTTCTTCTTTGAAGAATTCGGTCAGGTCCTCTAAAGAGAGTTGTGCTTTGGCTTCTCTTAGCTTTCTCTTCAAGGTCCTTTCAGGTTCAGGATCAGCATCAACAAGAATGCCTTTGTCTTTGCTCCTGCTCATAAGAAAGAGAAGAGAACAAGAAAATGTGGAATCCTCTATGTCACAGTATAGAGATTCCTTAAAGTGTCAGAGGAAAAGAAGAGTAGAAGACAGAAGTAGAAAATTCGAACTTATCAAAGAAGATGGAGTTCGAATTTTGCATTAAGGGATAGTGTTAGTCCATGAATAGAAGGATGTGAGAAGGAGGGAAGTAATTTTTGAAAATTAAGTAAAAGATTTTGAAAACATTTTTGAAAACAATACTTGATTTTCGAAAATGAAAGTGGAAAAGAAATCAAGTGATTTTTGAAAAAGATTTTAAAATTAGAAATCAAAAAGATTTGATTGAAAACTATTTTGAAAAAGATGTGGTTAAGAAAATATGATTAGTTTTAAAAAGATGTGATTGAGAAGATATGATTTGAAAAACATTTAAAAAAAAGATTTGATTTTGAAAATTAAAAACTTGACTAACAAGAAAAGATATGATTCAAACATTAAACCTTTCTCAACAGAAAAGGCAACATACTTGAAATGTTGAATCAAATCATTAATTGATAGTAAGTATCTTTGAAAATAGAAAGAAATTGATTTTGAAAAAGATTTGATTGAAAAATTGATTTGAAAAAAAAGATTTGATTTTGAAAAACTTTGAAAACTTGAAAAAATTTGATTTGAAAACAAAATCTTCCCCCTTTAGCCATCCTGGCGTTAAATGCCCAGAATGGTGGACATTCTGGCGTTTAACGCCCAAAACTATACCCTTTTGGGCGTTAAACGCCCAACCAGGTACCCTGGCTGGCGTTTGAACGCCAGTCTGTCCTTCTTCACTGGGCGTTTTGAACGCCCAGCTTTTTCTGTGCAATTCCTCTGCTGAATGTTCTGAGTCTTCAATTCTCTGTATTATTGACTTGAAAAGACACAAATTACAAATATTTTTGGATTTTTAATAATAAGGATAAATCAAAATGCAACAAGAATCAAATAACAATGCATGCAAGACACCAAACTTAGCAGTTTGTATACTACTGACACTAATGAGAATGCATATGAGACACAAAAAACACTCAAGTCAAGAGAATTCAAAGATCAGAGTAAGAAATCATCAAGAATTATTTGAAGATCCTTAAGAACACATGAATGGATGCATGCAGTTAACACCAAACTTAACATGAGACACTAGACTCAAACAAGAAATTTTTGGATTTTATGATTTTTTTGATTTTTTTGTGTTTTTCGAAAATTAAGTGGAAAAATATATCAAAATTCTTAATGAGAATCCCAGGAATCATGCAATGTTAGTCTAAAGCTTCAGTCTAAAGGAATTAGACATGGTCAGCCAAGCTTCAGCAGAACATTGCATTCAAGAGCTAAATTGATGAAGATCAATCAGCTTTGGTGATGATAAGAACATCACCTTGAAACACTAGAATTCATTCTTAAGAACTTTGAAGAAAAAATACCTAATCTAAGCAACAAGATGAACCGTCAGTTGTCCAAACTCAACAATCCCCGGCAACGGCGCCAAAAACTTGGTAGCGCGAAATTGTGATCAATACTTTTCACAACTCAAATAATCCCCGGTAATGAATCCAAAAACTTGGTGTTCAATACCATGGCATAAACACAACTTCGCACAACTAACCAGCAAGTGTACTGGGTCGTCCAAGTAATAAACCTTACGCGAGTAAGGGTCGATCCCACAGAGATTGTTGGTATGAAGCAAGCTATGGTCATCTTGTAAATCTTAGTCAGGCAAACTCAATTGGATATGGTGATGAACGCATAAAAACATAAAGATAAAGATAGAGATACTTATGTAATTCATTGGTAGGAACTTCAGATAAGCGCATGAAGATGCCTTCCCTTCCGTCTCTCTGCTTTCCTACTGTCTTCATCCAATCCTTCTTACTCCTTTCCATGGCAAGCTTATGTAGGGTTTCACCGTTGTCAGTGGCTACCTCCCATCCTCTCAGTGAAAATGTTCCTATGCTCTGTCACAGCATGGCTAATCATCTGTCGGTTCTCGGTCAGGCCGGAATAGAATCCAGCGATTCTTTTGCGTCTGTCACTAACGCCCCGCCTGCTAGGAGTTTGAAGCACGTCACAGTCATTCAATCATTGAATCCTACTCAGAATGCCACAGACAAGGTTAGACCTTCCGGATTCTCTTGAATGCCGCCATCAGTTCTAGCCTATACCACGAAGACTCTGATCTCACGGAATGGTTGGCTCGGTTGTCAGGCGAGCACTGAATATCTCTTGGATTCCTGATTGCATCGTGCAATCAGGAATCCAAGAGATATTCACCCAATCGAAGGTAGAACGGAGGTGGTTGTCAGTCACACGTTCATAAGTGAGAATGATGATGAGTGTCACGGATCATCACATTCATCAAGTTGAAGAACAAGTGATATCTTAGAACAAGAACAAGTGGAATTGAATAGAAGAACAATAGTAATTGCATTAATACTCGAGGTACAGCAGAGCTCCACACCTTAATCTATGGTGTGTAGAAACTCCACCGTTGAAAATACATAAGAAAAAGGTCTAGGCATGGCCGTGAGGCCAGCCTACCAATGATCTAAGAACTAGACGTCCAAAGATGATCTAGAGATCTAAAGTGATCAAAAGATTTTTAATACAATAGTAAAAGGTCCTACTTATAGAAAACTAGTAGCCTAAGGTTTACAGAAATGAGTAAATGACATAAAAATCCACTTCTGGGCCCACTTGGTGTGTGCTTGGGCTGAGCAATGAAGCATTTTCGTGTAGAGACTCTTCTTGGAGTTAAACGCCAGCTTTACTGCCAGTTTGGGCGTTTAACTCCCATTTGGGTGCCAGTTCCGGCGTTTAACGCTGGAAATCTTGAAGGTGACTTTGAACGCCGGTTTGGGCCATCAAATCTTGGGCAAAGTATGGACTATCATACATTGCTGGAAAGCCCAGGATGTCTACTTTCCAACGCCGTTGAGAGCGCGCCAATTGGTTTCTGTAGCTCCAGAAAATTCACTTCGAGTGTAGGGAGGTCAGAATCCAACAGCATCTGCAGTCCTTTTTAGTCTCTGAATCAGATTTTTGCTCAGGTCCCTCAATTTCAGCCAGAAAATACCTGAAATCACAGAAAAACACACAAACTCATAGTAAAGTCCAGAAAAGTGAATTTTAACTAAAAACTAATGAAAATATACTAAAAACTAACTAGATCATACTAAAAATATACTAAAAACAATGCCAAAAAGCGTACAAATTATCCGCTCATCAGGAATCAACTAGCTCCTGTGATGACAAAAGCATCATCTGAAACTCTAGAATTTGTTCTTAAAAATTATGAAGAACAAAATAAAAAGAAAAAATACCTAATCAAAGCAACAAGATGAACCGTCAGTTGTCCAAACTCGAACAATCCCCGGCAACAGCACCAAAAATTTGGTACACAAAATCGTGATACACAACTTCGTGCAGCTGACCAGCAAGTGCACTGGGTCGTCCAAGTAATACCTTACGTGAGTAAGGGTCAATCCCACGGAGATTGTCGGCTTGAAGCAAGCTATGGTCATCTTGTAAATCTCAATCAGGCGGATTCAAATGGTTATGGGGTTTTGATAATTAAAAGAATGAAATAAAACATAAAATAGGATAGAAATACTTATGCAATTCATTGGTGGGAATTTCAGATAAGCGTATGAAGATGCTTTGTTCCCTCTGAGCCTCTGCTTTCCTATTGCCTTCATCCAATCATTCATACTCCATTCCATGGCAATCTGTATGTAGGTGGATCACCGTTGTCAATGGCTACCATCCATCCTCTCAGTGATAAAGGTCCTCTACGGTTTCCCGTATGGCTAATCAGCTGTCGGTTCTCGATCGTGTCAGAATAAGATCCATTGATCCTTTTACGCACTGTCACTGCGCCCCACAGTCGTGAGTTTGAAACTCATCACAGTCATCCCATCTCGGATCCTACTCGGAATACCACAGACTAGGTTTAGACTTTTCAGATCTCAAGAATGCCGCCCATTTGATTCTAGCTTATACCACGAAAACTCTGATTGCACGGAATGGAAGCTCTATTGTTAGGAGAGGCAACCATGGGTCGTGAACCAGGAGGCCAAGAGATACACACTCAAGCTCTCGCAGATAGAACGGAAGTGGTTGTCAGGCATGCGTTCATAATGGAGGATGATGATGAGTGTCACGGATCATCACATCCATCAAGTTGAAGTACGAGTGAATATCTTAGAACAAGAATAAGCTTGAATTGAATAGAAGAACAATAGTACTTTGCATTAATTCATGAGGAACAGTAGAAACTCCACCGTTGAAAATATATAAGAACAAGGCCATGCCTCCCAAATAATATGAAATAATCAAAAAAGGGTTCAAAGACCTGATCCCAAGATCAAAGATGATCAAAAGATCACAGATGATCAAAAAGATGAAAATACAGTAGTAAAAGGTCCTATTTATAGAGAACTAGTAACCTAGGGTTTACAAAAATAAGTAAATAATGCAGAAATCCACTTCCGGGGCCCCCTTGGTGTGTGCTTGGGCTGAGTATTGAAGCTTTCACATGCATAGGCTTCTCTTGGAGTTAAACGCCATCTCTGGTGCCAGTTTGGGCATTTAACTCCAGCTTTTATGCCAGTTTGGGCGTTTTATGCCAGAATTTTTATGCTAACTTGGAACGCCAGTTTGGGCCATCAAATCTCGGGAAAAGCATAGACTATTATTATACATTGTTGGAAAGCCCAAGATGTCTACTTTCCAACGCATTTGAGAGCGCGCCAATTGGGCTTCTGTAGCTCCAGAAAATACATTTCGAGTGCAGGGAGGTCAGAATCCAACAGCATCTGTAGTCCTTTTTCAGCCTTTGAATCATATTTTTGCTCAAGTCCCTCAATTTTAGGTAGAAAATATTTGAAATCAAAGAAAAACACACAAACTCATAGTAAAGTCCAGAAATGTGATTTTTGCATAAAAACTAATAATTATATACTAAAAACTAAATAAATCATACTAAAAACTACCTAAAAACAATGCCAAAAAGCGTATAAATTATCTGCTCATCACAACACCAACTTCAATGAGCTATAACTTGTACTCCGAACCCTCATTTTGATGAGATTTGATTTAAGTGAAAGTTGGATCCAAGAGGAATAAGACGTTCAAAGAATGGATGAAAAATGATTTAAGACAAAAAAGTTATGCACGTATGAAGTTTGGTACCAAAATTTGAATTCTGCAGCAAATAATATTTTTAAGGATTTTTGGAAGCACGTATGTGGACAGTGCACACGACGTGAGGACTGGCCACTGCCAAGTACTCTCGTGTACAAGACACTGGCATGCGTACGCGAGAATGGCATTTTTTTGGCATACATACGCGAATTGTAATATGTGACACAGAGGTTTCTTTCTGTTTTGAGACTCTCGTGTACACGGGTAGGGTTTTGCATACGCGACTCTGATTTTTATCAACCCATGCGTACGTAGACAGAGGGCATGCGTATGCATGACCCCTATTTTGCTGAAAACTTGTTTTTCTGAAAGTTTAACTGTTCCTCTAGCTTTCTAAACTTCTTTATTTACTATTTCAGACTCTTAGATAGTGACTAGGCTTTGAAACTAGTGAGGATGTGTTAAGTAACTTAATTAGACATTTTCTGTTAATGAGTTTAGAAGACGGCGACTTAGGATTGTGGTAGCGCAGAATTACACTTCGCACTATTGAGCCAACAAGTGCACTGGGTCGTCCAAGTAATACTTGAGTGAGTGAGGGTCGATCTCACGAGGATTATGATTTAAAGCAAGCTATGGTTATCTTGTAGATCTTAATCAGGCAGATAAAAGAGTTGGTTGTTTGTTTAATTCGCATAAAAAGAAAATAAATAAAATGTTACTCAGTTGATGGTGAATGCAATGATATGAAGATGGTTAAGGCTTGAAAATGCTTTGTTCTTCTGGATCAATCCGGTCTTACTGTGTTCTTCAATTGCGAATCATTTCTTCTATGGTAGGCTGTATGTGATTAATGCCTTTTTTAAGACATCACTAATACTCCTCCAGATCTGAACCCCAGGGTTAGTGCGGATCCATTCTGATTGAGGGTGAAGCTCCTGCAGTTCATTCTCCTTGGTGATCCTACTCAAGACACTACAGACAAGGTCGAATCTTCTGGATCAGAAAATGCTGCACCTGGCTCTAGCCTCTACCATAAAGACTCTAATCTTTCCATACTTTGGCTGAACTGGTGTCTCGAGAAGTCCCCATCGAAGTTGTGGATTAGCCGTCTAGGAGATGTATGATGAAGCTGGTGGTTCATCATTGTCCAATGAAAGACTCACTCTAAACCCCTATAGAATGAGATATTCTTGTGCCGGTTCAATGCATTCATAATTATGAAGGATGGATATACATCTTAAAATAGAGAATCAAACACGTGTTAAGATAGAACAGTAGTACTTTATTTATCCATAAAACTCAGCAGAGCTCCTCCCCTCAACCTACGAGGTTTAGAAACTCATACTGATAGAAAATACAATGTGGAATTCAAAAAATGGCATAAAAGTCCTGAACAAGTGTGAACCTTGTTCTATATATACTAATCTAATGACTAAGGATTACATAAGAAGGGTAAAACAATCTTTCAGGGCTAAAATTCACTTCTGGGGCACACTTGGTGAGTATTTGCGCCGAGCATGATTGAGATCCATGTGTTAGGAGGCCTCTAGGGCATTGAATGCTGGCTAAGAGGTCCTTCTTGGGCGTTGGACACTGGTCTCTTCTCTTATGGGCGCTGGACGCAGAATAGGCAGGAGGCTGGCTGATGAGCAGATATTTTATACGCTTTTGGGGGGTAATTTCATGTAGATTTTAGTATGTTTTAGTTAGTTTTTAGTATAATTTTATTCGTTTTTAGGCAAAATTCATATTTCTGGACTTCACTATGAGTTTGTGTGTTTTTCTATAATTTCAGGTATTTTCTGACTGAAATTGAGGGAGCTGAGCAAAAATCCGATTTAGGCTGAAAAAGGACTGCTGATGCTGTTGGATTCTGACCTCCCTGCACTCGGAATGGATTTCTTGGAGCTATAAAAGTCCAATTGGCGCGCTCGCAATTGGGTTGGAAAGTAGACATCTAGGGCTTTCCAGAAATATATAATAGTCCATACTTTGCGCGAAGATAGATGATGTAAACTGGCATTCAACGCCAGTTCCATGTTGCAGTCTGGCGTTCAGCGCCAGAAACAGGTTGCAAGTTGGAGTTCAATGCCAGAAACAAGTTACAACCTGGCGTTCAACTCCAGAAACAGCCCAGGCACGTGAGAAGCTTAAGTCTCAGGCCCAGCACACACCAAGTAGGCCCCAGAAGTGGATTTCTGCACCAATTATCTTAGTTTACTCATTTTTTTGTAAACTTAGGTTACTAGTTTAGTATTTAAACAACTTTTAGAGACTTATTTTGTATCTCATGACATTTTTAGATCTGAATTTTATACTCTTTGACGGCATGAGTCTCTAAACTCTATTGTTGGGGGTGAGGAGCTCTGCAGCGTCTCGATGAATTAATGCAATTATTTTTGTTTTTCCATTCAAACATGTGTGTAGCTATCTAAGATGTTCATTCGCGCTTAACTATGGAGAAGGTGGTGATCTGTGACACTCATCACCTTCCTCAATCCATGAATGTGTGTCTGATAACCACCTCCATTCTACATCAGATTGAATGAGTATCTCTTAGATTCCTTAATCAGAATCTTCGTGGTATAAGCTAGAATTGATGGCGGCATTCATGAGAATCCAGAAAGTTTAAACCTTGTCTGTGGTATTCCGAGTAGGATTCTGGGATTGGATGACTGTGATGAGCTTCAAATTCGCGAGTGTGGGGCGTGATGACAAACGCAAAAGAATCAATGGATTCTATTCCGACATGATCGAGAACCAACAGCTGATTAGCCGTGCTGTGATAGAGCATTTGGACCATTTTCACTGAGAGGATGGGAAGTAGCCATTGACAATGGCGACACCTTACATAGAGCTTGCCATGGAAGGAACTTTGCACTTTTGCATGAGAGGAATATTATGTTACAGGAATTCAGAAGACAAAGCATCTCCAAAACTCCAACATATTCTCCATTATTGCACAACAAGTAATTATTTCACGCTCTTTTATTTTTTTTAGTAATTCAAGCTGATAATTATAATTGATCTCCTGACTAAGAATAATAAAATAAACATAGCTTGTTTCAAACCAACAATCTTCTTGGGATTCGACCCTTACTCACGTAAGGTATTACTTGGACGACCCAATGCACTTTCTGGTTAGTTGTGCGGATTGCAAAAGTGTGATTGCAATTTTGTGCACCAAGTTTTTGGCGCCGTTGGCGGGGATTGTTCGAGTTTGAACAACTAAAGGTTTATTTTGTTGCTTAGATTAGGAATAATTTATTTTTGTTGCTATAGAGTCATCAAATCTGAGTCCTTTATTTTCTCTTCAAATTTTTTTAAAAAAAATATTATTTTTCTTTATCAATTTTTAATTTTTTTCGTGAGTTCAGTGTCTTGTTCTAAGTTTGGTGTCAATTGCATATCTTGTATTTTCCTTTAAATTTTTGAATTAGTGTTCTTTGTTTTTCCTTGATCTTCAAATTATTCTTGTCAATTTTTCTTGTTTGATCTCTGGTTTGTCTTGTTCTGTGTCTTTTCTTGTTTTTTTGTGCTTTTTCAAAACATTAGTTTTCAAAAAATTTATTTTTATCTATAAAAATAATACATCTTTAAAACACGTTACATTTATAGCTCGGTTGGCTAGAGCGTTGGCTTATGTTCTTGGCAATTGGGTATCTTCTTTTTAAAACTTTTTCAAAAATAATTTTTCTTTGATTAATTCTTGTGCCAAACTTTAAGTTTGGTGTTTTCTTGTTAATCTTTTTATAATTTTCAAAAATTTTATTGAGGTTTTCTAAAAAATTTTAAGTTTGGTGTTCTTTCTTTTGTTCTTGTTGTTCTTGTGAATCTTCAAAGTGTTCTTGAGTCTTCTTTGTGTTTTGATCTTAAAATTTTTAAGTTTGGTGTTCCTTGGTGTTTTCCCTCCAAAATTTTTGAAAACAAGGATAATTAGATCTAAAAATTTTAAGTCTTGTGTCTTTTGTGTGTTTTTCTCTTTCATTATAAAATTCAAAATTAAAAAATATCTTTTCTAACTATTTTTTAGCAATTATTTCGAATTTTTTTAGAAAAATTTAGATTTCAATTTCAAAATTTTTCAAATCTTGTCCTTTTAAGTTTTAAAAAAATATATATATATATTATATCTTTTTCGAAAATATCCTAACCATTTTCTCTCTCCTCACTTTTTTGAAAATCTTCATAAAATATTTTCAAATTTTTATTAATTTTTTAATTTTAATTTTCTTATTTTATCTTATTTTTATTTCGGTTTTTATTTTATTTTATTTTATTTCGAAAATCATTTTTTTTATTTATTTATAAAATAAATCCACGTCATCTCGCTTTCTCCATCATGGACCTAAGTGGACATGAACAATCCAGAAGGACTTTGGGGTCATATGCTAACCCCACTACTGCTTCATATGGGAGTAGTATATGTATACCCTCCATTGGAGTTAGTAGTTTTGAGTTGAATCCTCAGCTCATTATCATGGTGTAGCAAAGTTGTCAGGATTCCAGTCTTCCACAGGAAGAACCTACAGAGTTTCTGGCACAATTTTTACAAATTGCTGACACAGTACATGATAAGGAAGTAGATCAGGATGTCTACAGATTATTACTATTTCCATTTGCTGTAAAAGATCAAGCTAAGAGGTGGTTAAATAACCAACCTAAGGACAGCATAAAGACATGAAAACAGCTGTCAGAAAAATTCTTGAATCACTATTTTCCTCCAAAATGGATGACACAGCTAAGGCTGAGCATCCAAGGCTTCAAACAAGGAGATGATGAATCTCTTTATGATGCTTGGGAGAGATACAGAGAGATGCTAAGAAAATGCCCCTCTGAAATGTTTTCAGGGTGGGTGCAGCTAGACATCTTCTACTATGGGCTTACAGAAAGAGCTCAGATTTCTCTAGACCACTCAGCTGGTGGATCTATAAACATGAGAAAGACAATAGAAGAAGCTCAAGAGCTTATTGATACAGTTGCCAGAAATCAGCATCTATACCTAAACAGTGAATCTTCCATCAACGAAGAGGCTAAAACAGTAACTGCTGAACTCAGTCCTACAGATCAAGTTACAGAACTCAATCAGCAATTGGATTTTCTAACAAAATAGTTAGCCGAATTCAAAGAGATATTACAAGAAACAAGAATGGCTAATATGAATATGGAAGTGCAATTGAAGCAAACAGAACAGCAGTTATCAAAACAAATAACAAGAGAATGCCAAGCAGTTCAATTAAGAAGTGGGAAAACATTAAATACCTCACTTCAAGGTAGCAGGAAGCCAAGGAATGAGCAAACTACCCAAAATCCATCTGAGGACAGTAAGAGCCCAGAGAGGAATAATTCTAGCGCTCAAACGCCGGAAAATGGGTGGAAAGCTGGCGTTGAACGCCCAAACCATGCTCAGTCCTGGTGTTCAATGCCAGAAACAAGCAGGGAGTTGGCGTTGAACGCCCAAAGGGAGCACAGTTCTGGTGTTCAGACGCCAGAAGCAGATAAGGAGATGGCGTCTAACGCCACTCCAGCTTCCATCCCTGGCATTTAAATGCCAGTGGGGGATCAGACACATACTAGTACTGATAATAACCCTTCTAAAAAGGCTTCCCAACCTACATCTGTAGGCAATAAACCTGCAGCAACTAAGGTTGGGGAATACAAAGCAAAAATGCCTTATCCTCGGAAACTCCGCCAAGCAAAACAGGATAAGCAATTTGCCCGCTTTGCAGACTATCTCAGGATTATTGAAATAAAGATTCCGTTTGCAGAGGCACTTGAGCAAATACCCTCTTATGCTAAGTTCATGAAAGAGATCTTAAGTCATAAGAAGGATTGGAGGAAAACTGAAAAAGTTTACCTCACTGAAGAATGCAGTGTAGTCATTCTCAAAAGCTTACCTGAGAAGCTTAAAGATCCGGGAAGCTTTATGATACCATGCACATTAGAAGGTACTTGTATCAAGCAAGCTCTATGTGATCTTGGGGCAAGTATTAACCTAATACCTGCAGCCACTATCAAAAAGCTTGGGTTGACTGATGAAGTTAAACCAACCCGGATATGTCTCCAACTTGCTGATGGCTCCAATAAATACCCATCAGGCGTGATTGAAGACATGATTGTCAAGGTTGGGCCATTTGCCTTTCCTACAGACTTTGTGGTGCTGGAAATGAAGGAGCATAAGAGTGCAACTCTCATTCTGGGAAGACCTTTTCTAGCAACTGGCCGAACCCTTATTGATGTTCAAAAAGGGGAAGTAACCCTGAGAATCAGTGAGGATGAGTTCAAGTTGAATGTTGTCAAAGCCATGCAGCATCTAGACACCCAAAATGACTGCATGAGTGTTGATATTATTGACTCTCTGGTAAAAGAAGTCAATATGGCTGAGAGTCTCGAATCAGAGCTAGAGGATATCTTTAAAGATGTTCAGCCCGATCTGGAGGAATCAGAGAGAATAATAGAACCTCTGTAAATCCCTCAGGAAGAGGAGAAACCTCCCAAACCCGAGCTCAAACCATTACCACCATCCCTGAAATATGCATTTCTGGGAGAAGGTGATACCTTTCCTGTAATCATAAGCTCTACCTTAGAGCCACAGGAAGAGGAAGCACTAATTCAAGTGCTAAAGACACACAAGACAGTTCTTGGGTGGTCCATTGATGAGCGGATAATTTATACGCTTTTTGGCATTGTTTTTAGTATGTTTTTAGTATGATTTAGTTAGTTTTTAGTATATTTTTATTAGTTTTTAGTTAAAATTCACTTTTCTGGACTTTACTATGAGTTTGTGTGTTTTTCTGTGATTTCAGGTATTTTCTGGCTGAAATTGAAGGTTCTGAGCAAAAATCTGATTCAGAGACTGAAAAGGACTGCAGATGCTGTTGGATTCTGACCTCCCTGCACTCGAAGTGGATTTTCTGGAGCTACAGAAGCCCAATTGGCGCGCTCTCAACGGCGTTGGAAAGTAAACATCCTGGGCTTTCCAGCAATATATGATAGTCCATACTTTGCTCAAGATTTGATGGCCCAAACCGGCATGGCAAATCAGCCTCAGAAATTCCAGCGTTTAACGCTGGAGCTGGCATAAAACTTGGAGTTAAACGCCCAAACTGGCATGAAAACTGGCGTTTAACTCCAGAAAAGGTCTCTACACGAAAATGCTTCATTGCTCAACCCAAGCACACACCAAGTGGGCCCGGAAGTGGATTTTTACATCATTTACTCATTTCTGTATACCCTAGGATACTAGTTTACTATTAATAGGATCTTTTGACATTGTATCTGGAGCTCATGACACTTTACAACGTTTCCTTGTGTACTTTCCACGGCATGAGTCGCTAAACCCCATGGTTGGGGGTGAGGAGCTCTGCTGTGTCTTGATGGATTAATGCAATTACTACTGTTTCTTATTCAATTATGCTTGCTTTCATTCTAAGATAATACTTGTTCTTAACCCGGATGAATGTGATGATCCGTGACAATCATCATCATTCTTAACTATGAACGCGTGCCTGACAACCACCTCCGTTCTACCTTAGATTAAGTAGTTATCTCTTGGATTCTTTAATCGGAATCTTCGTGGTATAAGCTAGAACTGATGGCGGCATTCAAGAGAATCCGGAAGGTCTAAACCTTGTCTGTGGTATTCTGAGTAGGATTCAATGATTGAATGACTGTGACGATCTTCAAACTCCTGAAGGCGGGGCGTTAGTGACAGACGCAAAAGAATCACTGGATTCTATTCCGGCCTGATCGAGAACCGACAGATGATTAGCCATGCTGTGATAGAGCATAGGAACATTTTCACTGAGAGGATGGGAGGTAGCCATTGACAACGGTGAAACCCTACATACAGCTTGCCATGGAAGGAGCCTTGCGTGTTTGATGAAGAAGACAGTAGGAAAGCAGAGATTCAGAAGATGGAGCATCTCCAAAACCTCAACCTATTCTCCATTACTGCAAAACAAGTAATCATTTCATGTTCTTTTGTCTTTCACAATCAATCCTGATAATTTCTGATATCCTGACTAAGATTTACAAGATAACCATAGCTTGCTTCAAGCCGACAATCTCCGTGGGATCGACCCTTGCTCACGCAAGGTATTACTTGGACGACCCAGTGCACTTGCTGGTTAGTTGTGCGGAGTTGCAAAAGTGTGATTGCAATTTCGTGCACCAAGTTTTTGGCGCCGTTGCCGGGGACTGTTGAGTTTGGACAACTGACGACTTATCTTGTTGCTTAGATTAGGACTGTTTTGTTTTTGTTGGTTTAGAGTCTTTTAGTTGAGTCTAGTTTCATATTTTAAGTTTGGTGTCAATTGCATGCTTTTGCTTTTCTTTTAGTTTTTCGATTTTGCATGTCCTTAGTCTCTTTTTGATCTTTAAAAATTCTAAGTTTGGTGTCATTTTGTGTTTTTCCCTTACAAATTTTCGAAAATTAGTGTTTGATTTTCTAAAAATTTTAAGTTTGGTGTCATTTTGTTGTTTTTCTCTTTCCTCATTTCAAAAATCAAATCTTTTTCATAAAAATTTTTCAATCATATCTTTTTAATTGCTCTTTTCAAAATCTTTTTAATTAACTAATTGATTCAGTTCTCAATTTGCTTTGATCTTATTTTCTTTTTAATTTTCGAATTTTTATCTTAATTTCCTTTTATTTTATTTTATTTTTTTTCGTTTAATTCAAAAAAAAAATAAAATATTTTATCTATTTGCAATCCATATCATTTCCCTTTATCCATTATGGACCTAAGTGGAATTGATCAGTCCAGAAGGACTCTGGGGTCATATGCTAACCCCATTACAGCTGCATATGGGAGTAGCATCTGTACACCTCCCATCAAAGCAAGCAGCTTTGAGTTAAATCCTCAACTCATTATCATAGTGCAGCAAAATTGCCAGTATTTCGGTCTTCCACAGGAAGAGCCTACTGAGTTTCTGGCACAGTTCTTACAGATTGCTGACACAGTATATGATAAAGAGGTGGATCAGGATGTCTACGGATTATTACTATTTCCATTTGCTATAAAAGATCAAGCTAAAAGGTGGTTGAATAACCAACCTACAGCAAGCATAAAGACATGGAAACAGTTATCAGACAAATTCCTGAATCACTTTTACCCTCCAAAGAGGATGACACAGCTAAGGCTGGACATCCAAGGCTTTAAACAAGAGGATAATGAATCCCTTTATAATGCCTGGGAGAGGTATAGAGGTATGCTAAGAAAATGCCCCTCTGAAATGTTTTCAGAGTGGGTACAGTTAGACATCTTCTACTATGGGCTTACAGAAAAAGCTCAGATGTCTTTAGACCACTCAGCTGGTGGATCTATCCACATGAGGAAGACAATTGAAGAAGCTCAAGAGCTTATAGACACTGTTGCTAGAAATCAATATTTGTACTCTAGCAATGAGTTCTCTCCAAAAGAGGAAGTCATGACAGTAGTCACTGATCCTAATCCTCAAGAACAGATGATTGAGCTTAATCAACAATTGCTCCGGATGACAGAACAGTTAGCAGAATTTAAAGAGATGCTCTATGAAACTAAAGTTGCTAACAAGAACATAGAACTGCAGTTGAATCAAGCAAAATAGCAAATATCTAAACAGATAACAGAGGAATGTCAAGCAGTTCAACTAAGGAGTGGGAAGACACTGAATAACACTGCTCAAAGTAGCAAAAAGCCAAACAATGAACGATTGACAGGGGATAACCAAACCACTGTTCAAAATCCCTCTGAGGACAGTAAGAGCCCAGAGAGGAATGTTATTGGCGTTCAAACGCCAGAGAGGGAAGGAAAGCTGGCGTTAAACGCCCATTCCTTGCCCAGTTCTGGCGTTCAAACGCCAGAAAAGGGGGAAAAGTTGGCGTTAAACGCCCATTTTCCACCCAATCCTGGCGTTCAGACGCCAAGGGAGGATCAGACACATGAGAGTGCTGACAGTGATCCCTCTAAAAAGGCTTCTTCAACCACTTCTGTAAGGAATAAACTTGCAGCATCTAAGGTTGAAGAATATAAAGCCAAGATGCCTTATCCTCAAAAACTCCGCCAAGCGGAACAGGATAAGCAATTTGCCCGCTTTGCAAACTATCTAAGGACTCTTGAAATAAAGATTCCGTTTGCAGAGGCACTTGAGCAAATACCTTCTTATGCTAAGTTCATGAAAGAGATCTTAAGCCATAAGAAGGATTGGAGGGAAACTGAAAAAGTTTTTCTCACTGAAGAATGCAGTGCAGTCATATTAAAGAGCTTACCAGAAAAGCTTCAAGATCCAGGAAGCTTTATGATACCATGCACATTAGAAGGTGCTTGCACCAAGACAGCCCTATGTGATCTTGGAGCAAGCATCAATCTAATACCTGCATCCACTATCAGAAAGCTTGGGTTGACTGGAGAGGTCAAACCAACCCGGATATGCCTCCAACTTGCTGATGGCTCCATTAAATATCCATCATGCATAATAGAGGATATGATTGTCAAGGTTGGGCCATTCGCCTTTCCAACTGACTTTGTGGTGTTGGAAATGGAGGAGCACAAGAGTGCAACTCTCATTCTAGGAAGACCTTTCCTAGCAACTGGACGAACTCTCATTGATGTACAAAAAGGGGAAGTAACCCTAAGAGTCAATGAGGATGAGTTCAAGTTGAATGCTGTAAAAGCTATGCAGCATCCAGACACACCAAATGACTGCATGGGCGCTGACATTATTGACTCTCTGGTAGAAGAGATCAATATGACTGAAAGTCTAGAATCAGAGCTTGAAGATATCTTCAAAGATGCTCAACCTGATCAAGAAGAACCAGAGGAAACAAAGGAATTTTCGAAAATTCCTCAGGAGGAGGATAAACCTCCCAAGCCTGAACTCAAACCACTACCACCATCCCTGAAGTATGTATTTCTAGGAGAGGGTGACACTTTTCCAGTGATTATAAGCTCTGCTTTAAATCCACAGGAAGAGGAAGCACTGATTCAAGTGCTAAGGACACACAAGACAGCTCTTGGGTGGTCCATAAGTGATCTTAAGGGCATTAGCCCAGCTAGATGCATGCACAAGATCCTATTGGAGGATAATGCCAAACCAGTGGTCCAACCACAGAGGAGGCTAAATCCAGCCATGAAGGAAGTGGTGCAGAAAGAGGTCACTAAACTACTAGAGGCTGGGATTATTTATCCTATTTCTGATAGCCCTTGGGTGAGCCCTGTCCAAGTTGTCCCCAAAAAGGGAGGCATGACAGTGGTTCATAATGAAAAAAATGAACTGGTTCCTACAAGAACAGTCACAGGGTGGCGTATGTGTATTGACTATAGAAGGCTCAATACAGCCACCAGAAAGGATCATTTTCCTTTACCATTCATAGACCAAATGCTAGAAAGACTAGCTGGTCATGATTATTACTACTTTTTGGATAGCTATTCAGGCTACAACCAGATTGCAGTAGACCCTCAGGACCAAGAGAAAACAGCATTTACTTGCCCTTCTGGCGTATTTGCCTACAGAAGAATGCCTTTTGGTCTGTGCAATGCACCTGCAACCTTTCAAAGGTGCATGCTCTCTATCTTCTCAGATATGGTAGAGAAATTTCTGGAAGTCTTCATGGATGACTTTTCAGTATATGGAGACTCATTCAGCTCCTGTCTTAATCACCTAGCACTTGTCCTGAAAAGGTGCCAAGAGACTAACCTGGTTTTAAACTGGGAGAAATGTCACTTTATGGTGACTGAAGGAATTGTCCTTGGGCACAAAATTTCAAGCAGGGGAATAGAGGTGGATAAGGCAAAGGTAGAGGTAATTGAAAAATTACCACCACCTGCCAATGTTAAGGCAATCAGAAGCTTTCTAGGGCATGCAGGATTCTACAGAAGGTTTATAAAGGATTTTTCGAAAATTGCAAAACCTTTGAGTAACCTGTTAGCTGCTGACACACCATTTGTGTTTGACACACAGTGTCTGCAGGCATTTAAGACCCTAAAAGCTAAGCTGGTCACAGCACCAGTCATCTCTGCACCAGATTGGACATTGCCATTTGAACTAATGTGTGATGCCAGTGACCATGCCATTGGTGCAGTGTTGGGACAGAGGCATAACAAGCTTCTGCACGTCATTTATTATGCCAGCCGTGTTCTAAATGACGCACAGAAGAATTACACAACCACAGAAAAAGAGTTACTTGCAGTGGTCTATGCCATTGACAAGTTTAGATCCTATCTAGTGGGATCCAAAGTGGTTGTGTACACTGACCATGCTGCTCTTAAATACTTACTCACAAAGCAGGATTCAAAGCCCAGACTTATAAGATGGGTGTTGCTTCTGCAAGAGTTTGATATAGAAATAAGAGACAGAAAAGGGACAGAGAACCAAGTAGCTGACCATCTGTCCCGAATAGAACCAGTAGCTGGGGCGTCCCTCCCTTCTACTGAGATCTCTGAGACTTTCCCAGATGAGCAACTCTTTGCCATTCAGGAAGCTCCATGGTTTGCAGATATTGCAAATTATAAAGCTGTGAGGTTCATACCCAAGGAGTACAGTAGCGTGCAAAGAAAGAAATTAATTTCAGATGCCAAGTACTACCTCTGGGATGAACCATATCTCTTTAAGAGATGTGCTGACGGAGTGATCCGCAGATGTGTACCCAGAGAAGAAGCACAAAGGATCCTATGGCATTGCCATGGATCACAATATGGAGGACATTTTGGAAGTGAGCGAACAGCCACTAAAGTCCTCTAATGTGGCTTCTACTGGCCTACTCTCTATAAAGATTCCCGAGAGTTTGTGCGTAACTGTGACAGTTGCCAAAGAGCTGGTAACTTGCCTCACGGATATGCCATGCCTCAACAAGGGATATTAGAGATAGAGTTGTTTGATGTATGGGGCATTGACTTCATGGGGCCATTCCCACCATCATACTCAAACACTTACATTCTGGTAGCAGTGGACTATGTATCTAAGTGGGTAGAAGCAATTGCTACACCCACTAATGATACCAAGACCGTGCTGAAATTCCTCCAGAAACATATCTTCAGCATATTTGGTGTCCCCAGAGTACTAATCAGTGACGGAGGCACTCATTTCTGCAATAGACAGCTATACTCTACTATGGTTAGATATGGAATTAGCCACAAAGTGGCAACTCCGTATCATCCACAGACAAATGGGCAAGCTGAGGTCTCTAACAGAGAACTAAAAAGAATCCTGGAACGGACTGTAATGGCCCGAAGAAAGGATTGGGCAAAGAGCTTGGATGATGCTCTGTGGACATACAGAACAGCATTCAAGACTCCTATAGGAACCTCTCCATATCAACTGGTGTATGGGAAGGCCTGTCATCTGCCCGTGGAACTGGAACATAAAGCCTACTGGGCAACCAGATTCCTAAACATGGATGCACAGTTAGCTGGTGAAAAAAGACTGCTCCAGCTAAATGAGCTAGAGGAGTTCAGACTCAATGCCTTTGAAAATGCAAAAATTTATAAGGAAAAGGCAAAGAAATGGCATGACAAGAAGTTGTCAACCAGAGTCTTTGAGCCAGGACAAAAAGTCCTGCTCTTCAACTCTAGGCTCAGACTGTTTCCAAGAAATCTTAAATCCCGGTGGAGGGGTCCGTATGTGATTACAGGAGTATCACCATATGGATATGTTGAGCTTCAGGATATTGATTCTGACAAAAAGTTCATTGTTAATGGACAGAGAATCAAGCATTATCTTGAAGGCAATTTTGAGCAGGAATGCTCAAAACTGAGACTTGAATGATTCTCAGTGAAGGTCCAGCTAAAGACAGTAAAGAAGCGCTTGCTGGGAGGCAACCCAGTCATTAGGAGGTTATATGTTTTGTTTTTACAAAGGCAAGTATCAAAAATGAAGGAATTCACAGAGTTACAGAAGGATTCAGCTCAAAAAGCAGAGAAAAAGAGCTTACTGGCGAAAAAACGCCAGTAAGGGGCATTTTGGGCGTTAAACGCCAGAATGGGTACTATTCTGGGCGTTTAACGCCAGGAATGGTGCCATTTTGGGCGTTAAACGCCAGAATGGGCACCATTTTGGGCGTTTAACGCCAGGTGTGCAGCATCCTGGGCGTTCAGAAAAACGCCCAGTGATAAAGGATTTCTGGCGTTTAACGCCAGCCAGGGCACCTAGCTGGGCGTTAAACGCCCAAAAGGGGCATCCAATGGGCGTTAAACGCCAGAATGGGTGCCATTCTGGGCGTTTAATGCCAGTAAGGTGGGGGGGACCACAATTTTGTTTTCAAATCAGATTTTTTCAAACTTTCCTTTTCTCACCCATATTTTTCTACAAAAATACATTTCAATCTCTCATCATTCACTTTCAAATTTTCAATTATCTAAAATCATTCTTCAAATCTTTCAAATCATTCCCAAATTTTGTTCAAAAAACTCACCTTTCTCTCAATTTCTTTCCATATCTTCTCAAATCTCTTTTCAAATTTCTTTTTTTTCGAAAACTCCCCTCCCCACCTTATAAATACACGTTTGGCTCCCTCTTCCCACCACACCATTCGAATTTCCTCTTCCTCTCTCTCTCTTCTTTCCTTTCTTTTGCTTGAGGACAAGCAAACCTCTAAGTTTGGTGTGCTTTTCCGTGATCACTAAGCCAAGATTCATCAAGATCATGGCTCCTAAGGGAAAACAAACCAATTTAAGAGGAAAGAAAGAGAATAATCCAAAGAATCTTTGGAATCAAGAGAAGTTCTTAACCAAAGAACATGAAGACCATTATCACAAAATAATGGGTCTGAGGTCAGTGATCCCGGAAGTTAAATTTGATCTGAAAGAAGATGAATATCCGGGGATCCAAGAGCAAATTCAAAACAGAGGATGGGAAGTTCTGACCAATCCTGAAATAAAGGTTGGAAGGAACATGGTTCAGGAATTCTACTCTAATTTGTGGCTAACAGATAAGCAGAGAATGACTGGAACTGCTTACCATACCTACAGAACCATGGTCAGAGGGAAAGTTATGTACTTCCATCTGGACAAAATAAGAGAAATCTTCAAACTACCTCAACTGCAAGATGATCCTGAATCCTTTAATAGGAGGATGGTGAGAGCAGATAAAGGGTTGGATCAAGTTCTAGAGGACATATGCCTCCCTGGAACTAAGTGGATAACCAATTCAAAGGGTGTCCCAAACCAACTCAAGAGGGGAGACCTCAAACCAATTGCAAGAGGTTGGCTAGACTTTATTGGGCGTTCCATATTGCCCACTAGCAACCGTTCTGAGGTCACCATCAAGAGAGCAGTGTGATTGCTTGTGAGATCTACACAATTGCAAATAAGAATTCCACTGAAGCCAAATTGGCTTACCCAAGCTTGATCTCCTTGCTCTGTAAAGAGGCTGGGGTGAAGATGGGAGTAGATGAGTTCATACCCATTGAACACCCAATCACCAAGAAGTCAATGGAAGGACAAATGCAAGACAACTCTATCAAGAGGAGGGCGCAGGAATTCCTCCCTGAATTCCCAAGAATTGACTACTAGACCAGCCTAGAAGCATCTATCACCAAGTTGCAAGAGACTATGGAGCAACTGAAGGAAGAACAACAGAATCAGAACTGCATGCTCTGCAAATTGCTGAAGGAACAAGAGAAGCAGGGGCGTGAACTCCAAGAGTTGAAACGCCAAAAGCTCTCCTCTCAAGCTGAGGGAGCATCCACTTCTCAAAATCAAGGTTGTTGAGTCCTAACTCTGTGAAAACCTCTATCATTAGGAGCCTATGTTTTTGCGTTTTCTTTTTCTTTTGTTTTGTTTTCTATTTTTATTTTTTCTAGTCTCATGTTATATTTATCTTTGAGTCTTGTTCTTAATTCATAGTTAATGAAATTGAAATTTTATGCCTTAAAGATATGAATGTCCTATGAATCCATCACCTCTCTTAAATGAAAAATGCTTTAATCACAAAAGAACAAGAAGTACAGGATTTCGAAATTTATCCTTGAAACTAGTTGAATTAGCTTGATGTGGTGACAATACTTTTTGTTTTCTGAATGAATGCTTGAACAGTGCATATGTCTTTTGAATTTGTTGTTTTGAGAATGTTAAAATTGTTGGCTCTTGAAAGAATGAGGAAAAAGAGAACTGTTATTGAGGATCTAAAAATCATTAGATTGATTATTGAAGCAAGAAAAAGCAGTGGATACAAAAAAAATTTCGAAAAAAAAAGAGAGAAAGAAAGAAAAAAAAGTTGTGATCCAAGGCAAGAAGAGTGTGCTTAAGAACCCTGGACACCTCCAATTGGGGACTCTAGCAAAGCTGGGTCACAATCTGAAAAGGTTCACCCAATTATGTGTCTGTGGCATGTATGTATCCGGTGGTAATACTGGAAGACAGAGTGCTTTGGGCCACAGCCAAGACTCATACACTGGCTATGTTCAAGAATCATTGTATTTAACTAGGAGAATCAATAACACTATCTGAGTTCTGAGTTCTTATAGATGCCAATCATTCTGAACTTCAAGGGATAGAGTGAGATGCCAAAACTGTTCGGAGGCAAAAAGCTACTAGTCCCGCTCATCTAATTGGAGCTATGTTTCCTTGATATTTTGGAATCTATAGTATATTCTCTTCTTTTTATCCTATTTTGATTTTCATTTGCTTGGGGACAAGCAACAATTTAAGTTTGGTGTTGTGATGAGCGGATAATTTATACGCTTTTTGGCATTGTTTTTAGTATGTTTTTAGTATGATTTAGTTAGTTTTTAGTATATTTTTATTAGTTTTTAGTTAAAATTCACTTTTCTGGACTTTACTATGAGTTTGTGTGTTTTTCTGTGATTTCAGGTATTTTCTGGCTAAAATTGAGGGTTCTGAGCAAAAATCTGATTCAGAGACTGAAAAGGACTGCAGATGCTGTTGGATTCTGACCTCCCTGCACTCGAAGTGAATTTTCTGGAGCTACAGAAGCCCAATTGGCGCTCTCTCAACGGCGTTGGAAAGTAGACATCCTGGGCTTTCCAGCAATATATGATAGTCCATACTTTTCCCAAGATTTGATTGCCCAAACCGGCGTGGCAAATCAGCCTCAGAAATTCCAGCGTTTAACGCTGGAACTGGCATAAAACTTGGAGTTAAACGCCCAAACTGGCATGAAAACTGGCATTTAACTCCAGAAAAGGTCTCTACACGAAAATGCTTCATTGCTCAACCCAAGCACACACCAAGTGGGCCCGGAAGTGGATTTTTACATCATTTACTCATTTCTGTATACGCTAGGATACTAGTTTACTATTAATAGGATCTTTTGACATTGTATCTGGAGCTCATGACACTTTACAACGTTTCCTTGTGTACTTTCCACGGCATGAGTCGCTAAACCCCATGGTTGGGGGTGAGGAGCTCTGCTGTGTCTTGATGGATTAATGCAATTACTACTGTTTCTTATTCAATTATGCTTGCTTTCATTCTAAGATAATACTTGTTCTTAACCCGGATGAATGTGATGATCCGTGACAATCATCATCATTCTCAACTATGAACGCGTGCCTGACAACCACCTCCGTTCTACCTTAGATTAAGTAGTTATCTCTTGGATTCTTTAATCGGAATCTTCGTGGTATAAGCTAGAACTGATGGCGGCATTCAAGAGAATCCGGAAGGTCTAAACCTTGTCTGTGGTATTCTGAGTAGGATTCAATGATTGAATGACTGTGACGATCTTCAAACTCCTGAAGGCGGGGCGTTAGTGACAGACGCAAAAGAATCACTGGATTCTATTCCGGCCTGATCGAGAACCGACAGATGATTAGCCATGCTGTGACAGAGCAAAGGAACATTTTCACTGAGAGGATGGGAGGTAGCCATTGACAACGGTGAAACCCTACATACAGCTTGCCATGGAAGGAGCCTTGCGTGTTTGACGAAGAAGACAGTAGGAAAGCAGAGATTCAGAAGATGGAGCATCTCCAAAACCTCAACCTATTCTCCGTTACTGCAAAACAAGTAATCATTTCATGTTCTTTTGTCTTTCACAATCAATCCTGATAATTTCTGATATCCTGACTAAGATTTACAAGATAACCATAGCTTGCTTCAAGCCGACAATCTCCGTGGGATCGACCCTTGCTCACGCAAGGTATTACTTGGACGACCCAGTGCACTTGCTGGTTAGTTGTGCGGAGTTGCAAAAGTGTGATTGCAATTTCGTGCACCATCCATCAGTGATCTTAAGGGCATTAGCCCAGCCAGATGCATGCACAAGATTTTATTGGAGGATGACGCTAAGCCAGTGGTTCAACCACAAAGGCGGCTAAATCCAGCCATGAAGGAGGTGGTGCAGAAGGAGGTCACTAAATTACTAGAGGTTGGGATTATTTATCCCATTTCTGACAGCCCCTGGGTAACCCCTGTCCAAGTCATCCCTAAGAAAGGTGGCATGACAGTGGTTTATAATGAAAAAAATGAACTGGTTCCTATAAGAACAGTTACAGGGTGGCGTGTGTGTATTGATTACAGAAGGCTCAATACAGCTACCAGAAAGGATCATTTTCCTTTACCATTCATAGACCAAATGCTAGAAAGACTAGCATGTCATGAATACTACTGCTTCCTGGATGGATATTCAGGTTATAATCAAATTGCAGTAGATTCCCAAGAATAAGAGAAAACCACATTCACATGTCCATTCGGAGTATTTGCATACAGAAGGATGTCATTTGGCCTGTGCAATGCACCTGCAACCTTTCAAAGGTGCATGCTCTCTATTTTCTCTGATATGGTGGAAAAATTTTTGGAAGTCTTCATGGATGACTTTTCAGTATTTGGAGACTCATTCAGCTCCTGTCTTGACCATCTAGCACTTGTTCTAAAGAGGTGCCAAGAGACTAACCTAGTTTTAAATTGGGAAAAATGTCACTTTATGTGACTGAAGGAATTGTCCTTGGGCACAAAATTTCGAACAAGGGAATAGAGGTAGATTAAGCTAAGGTAGAGGTAATTGAAAAATTACCACCACCTGCCAATGTTAAAGCAGTCAGAAGCTTTCTGGGGCATACAGGATTCTATAGGAGGTTTATAAAGGATTTTTCAAAAATTGCCAAACCTCTAAGTAATCTGCTAGCTGCTGACACGCCATTTATCTTTGATAAGGAGTGTCTACAGGCGTTTGAGACTCTGAAAGCTAAGCTGGTCACAGCACCAGTCATCTCTGCACCAGACTGGACATTACCTTTTGAACTGATGTGTGATGCCAGTGACCATGCCATTGGTGCAGTGTTGGGACAAAGGCATGACAAGCTTCTGCACGTCATTTACTATGCCAGTCGTGTTCTAAATGACGCACAGAAGAATTACACAACCACAGAAAAAAAGCTACTTGCAGTGGTTTACGCCATTGACAAGTTCAGATCCTATTTAGTAGGATCAAAAGTGATTGTGTACACTGACCATGCTGCTCTTAAATATCTACTCACAAAGCAGGATTCAAAACCCAGACTCATAAGATGGGTGTTGCTTCTGCAAGAGTTTGATATTGAAATAAGAGACAGAAAAGGGACAGAGAATCAAGTAGCAGATCACCTATCCCAAATAGAACCAGTAGAAGCGGTGTCCCTCCCTCTTACACAGATCTCTGAAAACTTTTTGGATGAGCAACTCTTTGCCATCCAGGAAGTGCCATGGTTTGCAGACATTGCAAACTACAAGGTAGTGAAATTCATACCCAAAGAGTACAGTAGGCAGCAATCAAAGAAGCTGATCACAGATGCAAAGTACTATCTTTGGGATAAACCATATCTCTTCAAGAGATGTGCAGACGAAGTAATCCGTAGATGTGTGCCTAAAGAAGAAGCACAGAAGATCCTCTGGCACTGTCATGGATCACAGTATAGAGGACATTTTGGAAGTGAGCGAACAACCACAAGAGTCCTCCAATGCGGCTTCTACTGGCATACTCTCTATAAAGATTCCCGAGTGTTTGTACTTAATTGTGACAGTTGCCAAAGATCTGGCAATCTGCCTCACAGTTATGCCATGCCTCAACAAGGGATCTTAGAGATTGAGTTGTTTGATGAATGGGGTATTGACTTCATGGGGCCTTTTCCACCATCATACTCAAACACTTATATTCTGGTGGCAGTGAATTATGTATCCAAATGGGTGGAAGCTATTGTAACACCCACTAATGACACTAAGACAGTGCTAAAATTTCTCTAAAAACACATCTTCAGCAGATTTGGTACCCCTAGAGTATTAATCAGTGATGGGGGCACTCATTTCCGTAATAAACAACTTTACTCTGCTTTGGTTTGATACAGATTTAGCCACAGGGTGGCCACTCCATATCATCCACAGACAAATGGGCAAGCTGAAGTCTCTAATAGAGAACTTAAAAGAATCCTGGAACGGACTGTGATTAACCGTAGAAGGGATTGGGCAAGAAGCCTGGATGATGCTCTGTAGGCATACAGAACAGCATTCAAGACCCCTATAGGGACCTCTCCATTCCAGCTTGTGTATGGAAAGGCATGTCACTTGCCAGTGGAACTGGAACATAAGGCCTACTGGGCAACCAGATTCCTAAACCTTGATGCCAAGTTAGCTGGAGAAAAACTATTGCTCCAGTTAAATGAGCTAGAGGAATTTAGACTCAATGCTTTTGAGAATGCAAAAATTTACAAAGACAAAGCAAAAAGATAGCATGATAAGAAATTGTCATCCAGAGTCTTTGAGCCAGGGCAAAAAGTTCTGCTATTTAATTCTAGGCTCAGATTATTCCCCAGAAAATTGAAATCCCAGTGGAGAGGACCATATGTGATTACAAATGTGTCACCATATGGATACGTAGAGCTCCAGGATAATGATTCTAACAAAAAGTTCATTGTTAATGGACAAAGATTCAAACATTATCTTGAAAGCAATTTTGAGCAAGAATGCTCAAAACTGAGACTTAACTATAGCTCAGTAATAGTCTAGCTAAAGACAATAAAGAAGCGCTTGCTGGGAGGCAACCCAGCCATTTACAAAGCTTATTGTTAAATTAATTAATTTTTATAGGTATATTTCAAGTATCTTCAAAGTAAAATAGCAACTGCTTAAGTTCACAGAGTTACAGAAGGAATCAGAGGATAAAACAGCAAAAAAGGAAGCTCACTGGTGCGAAAAAGCCAGTAAAAGCTATTTTGGGTGTTGAACGCCCAAAAGAAGCACCTACTGGGTGTTCAACGCCAGTAAGGATAGCCATCTGGGCGTTAAACGCCAGAAAGGAGCATCTTCTGGGCGTTGAACACCAGAAAGAAGCACCTTCTGGGCGTTCAACGCCAGATTTGCAGCATCCTGGGCGTTCAGAAAAATGCCCAGTGATAAAGGAGTTCCTGGCGTTCAACGCCAGAAAGAAGCAACAGCTGGGCGTTGAACGCCCAGGAGAAGCTGCACATGGGCGTTAAACGCCCAAAACATGCAGTGTTTGGGCGTTTAACGCCAGGATGGTGGGGAGGAGGTAAATTCGTTTTTACTTCAATTTTTTTTAATTTTTATGTTCTAATTCATGATTTCTTACATAAACATGTTACAAATTCTCATCCTTAAATTCCAAAAATTTTAATCCTAATTTCTAAAATCCCTTTTTCAAAAATATCAAATGTATCGTAATTCATAAACACAAATCTTTTTCCAATCCAATCCAACTCTTTTTCAAATCTTTTTCAACTCATCATATCTTTTGAATTTCGAAATTGCCTCTCCCTCTATTCCTCTCCTTTCCTTTCTTTTGCTTGAGGACAAGCAAACCTCTAAGTTTGGTGTGAATTGCCATGATCACTGAGCTAAAACTCATCAAGATCATGGCACCTAAGGGAATAGGAAGAGCAAGGATGTGACTTAAAGGAACTGAAGCGTCAGAAATTATCTCTTGAAGGATCAAGCATCCCACAGACTAGAGGAACATCCACTTCCCAAAATACAGGTTGTTGAGTCCTAATCTTTGCCTTAACTCTGTAATAACTGCTCTTATTATGAATTTACCTTAGAAGTTATATATTAGTAGTAGCAATTAGTATCTCTATTTTGATTTTATCTCCAATTAAGCTATAATTTATTTTTCTCATCATCATCAAACATGAATAAAATAGTAGATTTTTAGAATAAAGAGGCAATATTTTTTTAGAGTTCTTAATAAGGAAAATTCTAAGTATTTATATGTGGTGGCAATACTTTTTGTCTTCTGAATGAATGCCTGAACAGTGCATATTTTTTATATTGAATTTTATGAATGTTAAAATTGTTGGCTCCTGAAAGAATGATGAACAAGAGAAATGTTATTGATGATTTGAAAAATCATGAAATTGATTCTTGAAGCAAGAAAAAGCAGTGAAAAACAGGCTTGCGAAAAAAAAAAGCAAAAGAGGTAGAAAATGCCAATAGCCCTTTAAACCAAAAGGCAAGGGTGAAAAGGATCCAAGACTTTGAGCATCAATGGATAGTAGGGCCCAAGGAAATAAATCCAGGTCTAAGCGGCTAAATCAAGCTGTCCCTAACCATGTGCTTATGGCATGCAGGTCCAAGTGAAAAGCTTGAGACTGAGTGGTTAAAGTCGTGATCCAAAGCAAAAGAGTGTGCTTAAGAACTCTGGACACCTCTAATTGGGGACTATAGCAAAGCTAAGTCACAATCTAAAAAGGTTCACCCAGTTATGTGTCTGTGGCATTTATGTATCCGGTGGTAATACTGGAAAACAAAGTGCTTAGGGCAACGACCAAGACTCATAAAGTAGCTGTGTTCAAGATTCAACATACTAAACTAGGAGAATCAATAATACTATCTGAATTCTGAGTTTCTATGGATGCTAATCATTCTGAATTTCAAAGGATAAAGTGAGATGCCAAAACTGTTTGGAAGCAAAAAGCTACCAGCCCCGCTCATCTAATTAGAATCTGAGCTTCACTTAAAACTCTGAGATATTATTGCTTCTTGATTTCTTTTTATCCTCTTTTATTTATCTAGTTGCTTGGGGACAAGCAACAGTTCAAGTTTGGTGTTGTGATGAGCAGATATTTTATACGCTTTTTGGGGGTAATTTCATGTAGATTTTAGTATGTTTTAGTTAGTTTTTAGTATAATTTTATTATTTTTTATTAAAAATTCATATTTCTGGACTTTACAATGAGTTTGTGTGTTTTTTTGTAATTTCAGGTATTTTCTGACTGAAATTGAGGGAGCTGAGCAAAAATCAGATTAAGGCTGAAAAAGGATTGTTGATGTTGTTGGATTCTGACCTCCCTGCACTCGTAATGAATTTTTTGGAGCTACAAGAGTCCAATTGGCTCGATCTTAATTGGGTTGGAAAGTAGACATCCAGGGCTTTCCAGAAATATATAATAGTCTATACTTTGCGCGAAGATAGATGATGTAAACTGGCGTTTAACGCCAGTTCCATGTTGCAGTCTGGCGTTCAACGCCAGAAATAGGTTGCAAGTTGGAGTTCAACGCCAGAAACAGGTTACAACCTGGCGTTCAACTCCAGAAATAGCCCAGGCACGTGAGAAGATTAAGTCTCAGCCCCAGCACACACCAAGTGGGCCCCAGAAGTGGATTTCTGCACCAATTATCTTAGTTTACTCATTTTTTGTAAACCTAGGTTACTAGTTTAGTATTTAAACAACTTTTAGAGACTTATTTTGTATCTCATGACATTTTTTAGATCTGAATTTTATACTCTTTGACGGCATGAGTCTCTAAACTCCATTGTTGGGGGTGAGGAGCTCTGCAGCGTCTCGATGAATTAATGCAATTATTTCTGTTTTTCCATTCAAACATGCGTGTTCCTATCTAAGATGTTCATTCGCGCTTAACTATGGAGAAGGTGGTGATCTGTGACACTCATCACCTTCCTCAATCCATGAATGTGTGTCTGACAACCACCTCTGTTCTACATTAGATTGAATGAGTATCTCTTAGATTCCTTAATTAGAATCTTCGTGGTATAAGCTAGAATTGATGGCGGCATTCATGAGAATCCGGAAAGTCTAAACCTTGTCTGTGGTATTCCGAGTAGGATTCTGGGATTGGACGACTGTAACGAGCTTCAAACTTGCGAGTGTGGGGCGTGATGACAAACGCAAAAGAATCAATGGATTCTATTCCGACATGATCGAGAACCAACAGCTGATTAGTCGTGCTGTGACAGAGCATTTGGACCATTTTCACTGAGAGGATGGGAAGTAGCCATTGACAACGGCGACACCCTACATAGAGCTTTCCATGGAAGGAACTTTGCACTTTTGCATGAGAGAAATATTATGTTACAGGAATTCAGAAGACAAAGCATCTCCAAAACTCCAACATATTCTCCATTATTGCACAACAAGTAATTATTTCACGCTCTTTTATTTTTTTAGTAATTCAAACTGATAATTATAATTGATCTCCTGACTAAGAATAATAAAATAAACATAGCTTGCTTCAAACCAACAATCTCCGTGGGATTCGACCCTTACTCACGTAAGGCATTACTTGTACGACCCAGTGCACTTGCTGGTTAGTTGTGCAGATTGCAAAAGTGTGACTCAGACTTTTGCTCCAGCTCCTCAATTTCAGTCAGAAAATACCTGAAATTTCACAAAAACACCCAAACTCAAAGTAGAATCCAAAAATGTGAATTTTATACCAAAACCTATAAAAACTTAATAAAAGTTAAACAAAACATGCTGAAAACTATGTGAAAATGATGGCAAAAGCGTATAAAATATTCGCTCATCACAACACTAAATTTAAATTGTTGCTTGTCCTCTAGAAACTAAAAACAAAGTAGGATAAACAGAAGAGTAAGATAAAATAAATCTCAGAGTCTCCAATGAAGCTCAGTTTCAATTAGATGAGCGGGACTTAGTAGCTTTTTGCTTCTGAATAGTTTTGGCTTCTTACTATCCATTGAAACTCAGAAATGTTGGCCTCCTTAGGAACATAGAATCTAGATGATATTATTGACTCTCCTAGTTTAGTTCTTTTTTATTCTTGAACACAGCTTTTTAGAGTCTTGGCCGTGACCCTAAGCACTTTATTTTTTAGTATTACCACTGGATACATAAATGCCACAGACACTTAACTGGGTGAACCCTTTTGGATTGTGATTCAGCTTTGCTAGAATCCCCAGATAGAGGTATCCAGAGTTCTTAAGCACCCTCTTTGGACCTTTGGATCCTTGTTCTTGCCTTTTGGTTTAAAGAGTTATTGGCTTTTTCTGCTTGTCTCTTTTTTTCGCATGCATTATAATTTTTTTTCTTTTATTGCAACATGCTTTTTTCTTTTTCCTTTTTCTTTTTGCTGCGTTTTCTTGATTCAAAAATCAATTTATTTGGATTTTTTAGATTACCAATAATACTTTTTCTTTTTTATCATTCTTTCAAGAGCCAACATTCTTAATTTCAATTTCAAATATGCACTGTTCATTCATACATTCAGAAAACAAAAGCAATGCCACAACATCAAGATAATTGAACTATTCTTATTATAAAACTTGAAATTCATGTATCTCTCAATTCTTTTCAAATAAATTTTCTTTTAAGTAAGGTGAGAGATATATGAAACATTTTATAACTTTAAGACATAGATGATCATGCAACAAGAATAAGAGAACAGACAATAAAATATAATAAAAAATAGAAAAATAACATAAGAAAAGGGAATTAAGAGAAAGAATCCACCTTAGTGATGGCAGCTACTACTCCTTCTTGAGGATCCAATGTAGTGCTTGATCTCTTCAATGTCACACCCTTGTCTCTGTTGTTCTTCCCTCATAGCCCTTTGATCTTCTCTTATTTCATTGAGGATGGTGGAATGCTCTTGCTGTTCCATCCTCAACTGATTCATGTTAGAGCTTAATTCTCCCACGGAAGTATGCCATTGATCCTAATAGCTTTGAGGAGGAAAATACATCCCTTGAGGCATCTCAAGCATCTCATGTTAAGGTGGCTGCACAGGCTCATGTGCATGCTGTCTAGTTTGCTCCATCCTCTTCTTAGTGATGGGCTTGTCCTCCTCAATGAAGATGTCTCCTTCTATGACAATTCCAGCTGAATTGTATAGGTGACAAATAAGATGAGGGAAAGCTAACCTTGCTTTGGTGGAAGGCTTTTCAGCTATCTTGTACAATTCTTGAGGTATCACCTCATGTACTTCCACTTTACTCCCAATCATGATGCAATGAATAATGATGGCTCTATCAATGGTCACTTCTAACCGATTTATAGTAGGAATGATAGAGCGTTGGATGAATTCCAACCATCCTCTAGCTACAGGCTTGAGGTCAAGCCTTCTTAGTTGAGTAGGCTTGCCTTGGGAATCCCTTTTCCAATGTTCTCCATCCACACAGATGTTTGACAGCACTTGATCCAGACTTCTAGTGTAAGGATATGGGTCTCCTTGCATTAAAGGCAAGTTGAATGCAAACCTCACACTTTCCAAACTAAAGTCCAAGATTCTCCCTCAGACCATGATGCTGCAATTCTTGGGATTTGGGTTCACACTAATGTCATGGTTTTTCGTGACCTATGCATTAGCATAGAACTCTTGTACCATTAAAATCCCAACCACTTGGATGGGATTGGTTAGGACTTCCCAACCTCTTCTCCGGATCTCTCTTTGGATTTGCAGATACTTATTTTTCTTAAGCCTGAAAGGGACCTCAGGGATCACCTTCTTCTCTGCCACTACTTTATAGAAGTGGTCTTGGCAGGCTTTGGTGATGAATCTCTCCATCTCCCAAGATTCGGAGGTGGCGGCTATGGCCTTTCCTTTCCTCTTTCTAGAGGATTCTCCAACTTTGGGTGCCATAAGTGGTAATGGAAAGCAAAAAGCAACGCTTTTCTCACACCAAACTTAAGAGCTTTGCTCGTCCTTGAGCAAAAATAAATAAAAGAGAAGAATGGAGTAGAAGAAGAAGAAACTAGAAGAAGAAGGAGGAAGAAAGCAATTCGGCCAAGGGGACTTTGATGTGTAAGGAAGGTGTGTGTATGAAGGGCTAGAATGAGGGGTATTTATAGGAGTGGGCTAGGGTTGGTTTTGATCATGGGTGGGGTAAATGGGAGGAAAATTTCATTTTGAAGTGGGTGGGGGTTGGTGGGAGTTATAATGGTTTTGAGAAAGTGATATGGATATGATTGGGCCAGGGTTTATAAGGAAGAATGTATGGGAAAGTGTGAAAAGAAGAGTGAAGAAGTGGGATAGGTAAAGGTGCTGTGGGACCCACTGGTCTTGAGAGGCTAGGGAATTCAGATTCCCTGCCCTTCTTCATGGGCGTTGAACGCCCAGCACTATGCTCTTGGCTGGAGTTCAACGCCAGCTTTGCTGCTAGTTGGGGTGTTGAACGCCAGCAAGTCTACCAGTTGGGATTTTGAACGCCAGCAAGACTGCCAATTTGGGCATTGAACCCCCAGCCAGTGCTCCCTGGTTGGCGTTCAATGCCAGCAAGACACTCCATCTAGAGTGTTCTGTTTTTATAGCTGAACCTTTCTGTCTCTGTTATGATTACTGCACATGATCATGAACCTAAAGAAATAAGTAAAGAAAATAAATTTAAGGAATTAAAAGAAATAGAAATAACTATATAGGATTGGGTTGCCTCCCAACAAGCGCTTCTTAAAGTCATTAGTTTGACAGTTAGCTCCTTACGAAGATGGATTTGGGCTCAGAATTTATCCCCTTATAGTGAACTTTCTTCTTATCTTCTCATGAATGAGCTCCACATTCTCTAGAGACAGGACACGACTCACTGTATGTGGTATGACTGGCTTTTTAGTGAAGACAACTCTCATGCCAGGTGAGAGGTCTTTAATGGGGACTTTCTTGTCCCTCCTGCCTTTATGTACTTTCTTCCTAGTACCTCTGCACTGAAAGAGATGGTTGGAACACTAAGTGTTGCAAAGTTATCTCTCTTTTCTCAGAGGGAGAGTTGGGGTAAGGCATTGATGAATCCATATTTGATGATGATTTTTGGTTAGAATTGAATGGATTTCATCACATAAATTTGCACTTATTCCCTTGAATAGAATGCTTTTGAACTTTCCTCCCAAATTGTGCTTGATTATGAAAACATGCTCTTTTATGCCCAATTTGATCTATTTTATTCCATTTGACTTCCATTCGATGCCTTGAAGTTGTTTGTAAATGATTTCAGGTGTACAAGGTAGGAATGGGTTGGAGAAAATGGAAGAAGCGCATGCAAAGTGGAGGAAACATGAAGAATAAAAAAGATGAGTTCAGAGACGTGTGCACGCGCACAGCCTTGTGTGCATCCACACAGAAGCCCAAGCAGAGCGTGTGGATCAATTCGAGCGCATCGCACGTCCAGCCAAGCATCACCTAGTGTGCGTTCGCACAGCTACTTGTGCGTACACACAGGAAGGAATTTTCGCAAAGTGTGCGGACGCACACGCCTTCTGCACAGGTGTCCGCGCATGACTTCATTAAAACAGCATGTGACTCACGTTTTGGAGGCTTTGGAGGCCCAATTCTACAGTCTCATAGCTCATATTGAAGGGAAATTGAAGGATAGAACATAGGATATCTTTAGGATAGTTTTTAGGAGGAGTAGTAGGAAGTTTTTAGTTTAGTTTTCTCTAAGTTTTTCATCATCTCTACTAGGGTTCTATTAGGGTTTTACATTCAAGTGCAATTTTTATTTATGGTCTTGGATTTTGCTAATCTCATTGTAAGTATTCTCTTGTTATTACTCTTTATAGTTACATTGTCGTTACTCTTTCTTCTAATTCAAGTTATAGTTCAATTTCTCTTCTCTATTACAATTTCAATTTCTTCTTGATGGATTTGATGTTTGATGCTTGTTTTATGCTTTCCTATGTTACTCTTGTTGATTGAGATCAATTGTTGCTCTTAGTTTCAAGTATTTTCTCATTTTTCTCATGTTCAAGCTTTTTGCCCAACAAGTGTTTGAAAAAATGTCAAACATGGTTTTAGGCTAAATTTTTGTCTCTTAGCTTGGGAAAAGTGAGCAATTGGGTTCCTAGAGTTGGAATGTCCAACATTTAGTGTCAATTCTTGGATTGTTAATTATTCTTGTTCCAACTAACGCTAATTTGTTGCTAAGGTAATTAGCAAGCAATTTAGGATTTGTAGGTTAAGAACACTTATGCTCATTTAACTTACCTTCCGATATGAGGATTGATCGAGTGAGATTAATTCATCACAATTGTCATAGTTGTGGTTCCAACAAGGAAAGGACCCTTAGCTCATTCCAAGTCAAGACTCTTTTCATGCTTTTAACCTTTCAAACATTTCCATGTTAATCTCTTTTATACTTTACTTGTTCATATTACATAGTCGGTTCTTTAATTTCTTTATTAGTTATCATTACAATTTTGCATGTTATTTTATTGCTTTATATGTTCATTTCTTCATTCACAACCTCTTGATCACTACAACCGGAATTTGTATCACTCGTTGCCTTCAAGTGATTCCTAGGGAGACGACCCGGGAGTCTAATACTCTCGGTTTTAAATTGGTTTTGAATTGTGACACATCTTGTGAATTTTCCAAATTTGATCGGTGACTGATTGTTAGGTTTGGTCTATGCTTGCAACATTGACTCTCTTTTAGTGTGAAAATCCAAACCTATGCATATTGGGCTTACCATCCGTCATCAAATTTTTGTCGTTGTTGCCGGGGAATTCACTTTAAGTTCAATGAGAGCTATGATTTTGGTTGTGTAAATATGTGAATAGTGTGAATTTGGTTTGCTACTTGGTATTGATTGTAGATACTACTTTTTGGTAGGAGGCGCCTCTATCTTAGTATTGATAGCACTAACTCTTTTTGTGTCTAGTCCTAGGTAAATAGATATAGTTAGAATACATAAACTTCTTGGTTTACTACTTTTATTCATATCATTGCGTTTTATTCTTTCTATTCATAATGAATTATCACCCTTTTGGCTTAGAGTCTAGTTGTTATCATGTTGTAGGGGGAAGCAATTTTAATGTTGGCTCACCACAAGGTATGGGAGGTCAACTTGAGGAAAGGTCACAAGCAATCAATTCTTGACAACAAGGACCGATGCGAGGGCTCCATGATCCTAGTGTCTATCAACCTCTCACACCTAGT
The DNA here is from genome assembly GCF_003086295.3 of Arachis hypogaea. Taxonomy (NCBI): domain Eukaryota; kingdom Viridiplantae; phylum Streptophyta; class Magnoliopsida; order Fabales; family Fabaceae; genus Arachis; species Arachis hypogaea. Next base: position 32,868,407 of record NC_092044.1, on the reverse strand, counting down.
GGAATATGGCCTCAGTATAATTTTGTCCCTCCACATGTTCGTGCTCCATACCCTCAACATGAGACACAACCATTATACCCTCAAGCCCCTTCACCCTTCTCGCCACAAGTTTCCTTCCCACCCACTTATCCACCACCACGCATGGGACACCCTAGTTTTCACCACCATCCCATCCCTATTAACTTCCCTTATAAGAAGCCCACGTTTCAAGCTCTCATCCAAGAGCATAGGGAATTCAAAGAAAGCAAGAGAATTGCATGGCAACTCTTGCTGAGGCTTTGTCACGGCTAGCACTTGCTCACTCTACCCCCTAGTAACCTAGCTTCTCCACCCTTGTCACAACCATCAATTCCAACATCTAGCATTGATGCTATAGATCCAGAAGGAAGTAAGCCACTTGATGAGGATCATTCTCAATTCACTCATCCGAAGGAGGAATTTATTGATGGGAGCAAGGATTTTGTTGAAGATGGGAAAGAGAAGGAACTTGAGGAAGGTAGCAACCATGGGTTCCAAAAAGGTCTAGGTGATGAAGAAAGTTCACAAGAGGGAGACCTTGAGGACGAAGAAGATGAAAGTGCCCCTCCAATTTCCCTCAACCAAGAAGCAAGGGAAGATTTGAAACCACTACCACCCCATCTTAAATATGCATTCCTTGATGAGAAACATAGATTTTCGATGATAGTGGCAACTGACCTCTCCGATCAATAGGAGCAACAACTTCTTGAGGTTATCCGGAAGCATAAGAAGGCAATTGGATGGAGCCTAAGCGACATTGTGGGATAAGCCCTCAAGTGTGCCTCCATAAGATTTTCTTGGAAGAAGGCGCCAAGCCGGTCCGACAACCGCAAAGATGGCTAAACCCCACAATCCTTGACGTAGTCAAGAAGGAAGTGACTCGCCTCTTGGAAGCGAACATTATTTACCCTATTTCAGATAGTGAATGAGTAAGCCCGGTCCAAGTAGTATCGAAGAAGTCCGAGGTAACAATGGTGAAGATGGAGAGTAGAGAGCTTGTGGCCGCCCGAGTCCAGAATACTTAGCGGGTGTGCATTGATTACCGCCGGTTGAATCAAGCAACACAGAAGGACCATTACCCGTTGCCGTTCATTGACCAAATGTTGGATCGCCTGGAAGGCTTTTATCGCCGATTCATCAAGAATTTTAGCAAAGTCGCCTTACCTCTCTCCCGCCTACTGCAAAAGGACGTGGAATTTTATTTTGATGAAGATTGCAAAAAGGCTTTTTACAAGTTGAAGGAAGCACTAACCACAGCCCCTATTGTGCGAGGCCCAAATTGGAATCGACCTTTTGAAATCATGTGCAATGCCTCGAATCATGTCATAGGTGCCGCACTAGCACAGCGTGATGGTAACGCTCTTTACACTATAGCATATGGATCTAGGACTTTGGATTTGGCTCAATCGAATTACACCACCACCGAAAAAGAGCTTTTAGCCATTGTTTTTGCTCTAGACAAGTTTTGACCTTATTTTCTTGGCTCTAAAGTGGTCGTGTATTCGGACCATGCTGCCTTGAAATATTTGCTAAAAAGAAAAAGTCAAAGCCTAGGCTCATTAGGTGGATATTACTTTTGCAAGAATTTGACTTGGAGATCAAAGATAGGAGTGGGTCCCAAAATTTAGTAGTAGACCATTTGAGTCGGCTTGAACATTTAACTCCGGACCCCACTCCTATGAATGACTCATTTCCGTTAGAAATCTTGCAAGCAATATTTCAGAGCACCCTTTGGTTTGCCCCGATAGCTAATTACTTGGTCGCTCGCGTCTTTCCCCCACAATTTTCAAAACATCAAAAAAGATAAGTTGAGAATTGATGATAAATACTATCTTTGGGATGATCCACATTTGTAAAGACGTGGGGCGGATCAAGTAATTAGAAAGTGTGTGCTGGAGTCTGAGTTCCAGTCTATCCTTCAATTTTTCCACTCCTTAGAGAGTGGAGGTCACTTTGGCCCGCAACGAACAGCGAGGAAGGTTTTAGACTACGGATTCTGGTGGCCCACCTTATTCAGAGATACCAACCAATTTTGCAAATCTTGTCATCAATGCTAGAAATCTGGAAATACCTCACAAAGGGATGAGATGCCTCAACAAGCAATGATTTTTTGCAAAATTTTTGTTGTTTGGGGCATGAACTTTATGGGGCCATTTCCGAATTCCAACAGGTTCATGTACATATTGTTAGCATTGGATTATGTCTCTAAATGGGTGGAAGCAATTCCTACCCATTGTGACGACGCTAATACCGTTGTTTCATTTTTGAAAAATAACATTATTTGTAGATTTGGGTCGCCACGAGCAATCGTGAGCGACCAAGGAACCCATTTTTGTAACAAGAAAATCGAGGCATTGATGAAAAGGTATGAAGTCATTCATAAGGTTTCCACCGCCTATCACCCCCAAACCAATGGGCAAGCGAAAGTCTCCAATAGGGAGATCAAGAGAATTTTAGAGAAAGTGGTTAACCCACAACGAAAAGATTGGAGTTCTAGATTGAGAGATGCATTATGGGCCTATAGGACCGCTTATAAGACCCCAATCGGAATGAGTCCCTTTCGCATAGTTTTTGGAAAACCATGCCATCTTCCAGTTGAGATCCAGTATAGAGCCTATTAGGTGGTCAAGAATTGCAATCCGGACCTAAAGGGGGCAGGAATGGAACGTAAGCTCCAATTGGATGAGTTAGAATGCCTTAGGTTGGAAGCATATGAAAATGCTCAGTTTTACAAGGAAAAAGCTAGGGCATTCCATGACCAAAACATTAGGAGGAAGAACTTCAAGGTAGGCGACGAAGTGCTTGTGTACAATTCAAGGTTGCGATTGATGCCCGGTAAACTGAGATCTAGATGAGATGGGCCGTTTAGAGTGGTAGATGTAAAGCCTTATGCGGTGGTGGAGGTGATTCACCCTACCAACGGAGTTCACTTCAAGGTTAATGGCCATAGAGTGAAGCTTTATCGTACTCAATCAAAGCAAGCCAAGGAGTTAGAGATTTTTTTCCTTGGGAAAGTGCCGAAGTAACCAATGAAGCCATGCAAGTCCAACTTAGGACTCTAAACTAAAGTGTTCGGTGGGAGACACCCCACCATGGTGACATTTCTCCATTCTATCTCTTGTTTATAGCTTTTTGAACTAGTTGCTTTCTTGTGATATATATTGATTAGCTTAGGGTTGTTTGATGATTTTTGAGTTGTATAAGTTAAATTGCTTGTGGACTATGATTTTGTGCTTGTTTTAATGATTTGGGGTTGGTATGTTATTGTACTAAGGTTGGAAACCTTAATTTTGAAGAGAAAATAAATTTCTGAAACAGGGCATCTATGCGTACGCACCAACCTGTGTGTGCGTACAAAACTGTGTTTTTTGCCATCTGTGCGTCCGCATACGCCTTAACATACCCTTCCATGTTCTTAGTTTCTGTGCGTCCACATAGGTCGCGTTCTGGGCAATAACAGGGCTGTCTGCCCTGTTGAGAGGCAGCCCTCTCTTTTCTTCCTTTCTCCATAGCTGCCCATCCTCTCTCTCTTTCTCTCTCTCTCTCTCTCTCTCTCTCTCTCTCTCTCTCTTCTATCCAGCCTTTCACCGGCCACCGCCACCGTCAACCCGCTGCCGGTGACCACTATCTCTCTTTATCTTACTTCTCCTCTCTTTTCTTTCTTTCTTTCTTTCCTTCTTTTTTCTCTCTATTCACCACCGGTGAGTTCTCTTCCAGTGTTCTTTCCAGTGAACCCAACCGCCGTGATTTCGCAATGGCTATAAGGAGTGCCATTGTTCCTCCCTATTTCTTAATTTTCTCAACCTCTATACCTAAGTTTTTTGTTTCTCCTTTCTTTTTATGTTCATATATTTACATTTTGTTTCATTTCTTTTATGTTGCTTAGATTAAATTCCTTATTTTCTTTGTTGTTTCTTTGTATTGTAAAGTATTTTGCTTGATTATTGGGTTGATTAGAATCAACTTTGAGCTTAATTGTAATAAACTTGCACACTGCATACCACATGTTCGATAAAATGCCTCAATGAACATCTTGTTTGATTCATATGACTTGGCCATCATATGCTTTCAATTTTTCTTCTGTTAAGGCATATTGTTTGAATTGTGCAGTTTCAATTGTGACTTTTGATGTTGATCAAATTGTTTTCCAATGCATTTCCTTATTAATATGCTTTAAGTTTAACCTCCTTTATGTTCCAAGAATTGTGTAACTTGTTAATGGGTGATTTTAATTGCAAATGAATTGTGTTGGTGGAATCTAAGTTTCATTGTTCATCTTGGGATTTAAATTGAGTACCCTCTTTACAATGTTCAACCTTTGGTGATGTCTTGATTAAACATCTTTTACTCTTCAATTAAGAGCATTGTATATGTGAGTACCACATGTTGAGGATGAACAATTGACATATCCTTCTTTTGGTGCTTGCTTGAAGTTGCTTGCATTTCTTTGTTTTACATTTGCAACTTGAGCACTTAGTTGTGAGGCTATGAACTTTGAGTTGACTTGAGAGTGTGATTGCCGTTGTGTGCGGCTGGTGTGTGTGTTCCAACCGCGCACACCATTGGAATATACACATCGCCATTCTTGTGAATCACACTATTTTTGGGCTTCCAACTAAGAATTCAATTTTTCTTGACCCTATTAAGTGCTTCCTCATTATTCTAAAATTATGTTGTCCTATGACCTTAATATTCTCTATTTTCTTTTTAGGATGCAAAAGAAGGGTAAGAAACCGATCGCTTTACCGGTTGTGCAATCTACACACTACAAGAAAAAGCAATATTTGTAACAAAAAAAATTGTTACAAAAAATCAAAATTTTGAAACAAAAGAATTTTGTAACAAAAAGAGGAGCCGTTGCAGTATGTCCCGTTACAAAAAGTTTTTGTAACAAAAAATGAAACTGTTACAATTCAAAGTAATATTTTGTAACAAATTTTTTTTATGCAAAAAACCAAAAGTTGTTACAAAACTGATAACAAATTTTGATCTTCAAAATATTTTTTGTGACAATATATTTTTTCCTATCATAAAATTTTGTTACAAAATATAACTTGATTTTGTAACATTTTTTTCTTTAGTTACAAAATACTATTTATTTTGTAATAATTTTTTAATACAAATTATACACATAATTTGCCAAATTATATTTTTTTATTTAATTAATATATTAACTAATTCATTCAGCAAGTCAATATTTATATAATATATAATAACATAAATAGTTCAAATATCTTTTATTTAACTAAGATTGTTTTATAAATCTTCAACATATAAACTTTAAAATACAAACTAACAAGACACATTGAAGAACCCTAATGTAGATACATAGGACAAGAAAAACAAGGAATTATAAATCTCCAAAATGTAATAAGTGCCACACAAGTGCCACACACCATCATGTTCATACAAGTTTCATCATGTATGAACAAGGAATTACAAACTCCATCATATTCATCCAGCTCCTTTCTCATGGAGAAACTTCAAATAAGTACCACACAAGTGCCACATACCTGAAAAATTCACCAACCAAAAAACACAAGCTTAAATTCAAATCAAATCAATAATATTTCAAAGTACAACCCTACTTCTCAAAATTTTTAAAAATTCACAGAGTGCTTCTTATGTTCCAAACTCTAGTGAGGATGCTCTATGGGTCACATTCTTACACCAGATTTGGTTCCAACTCAATGAGGTTAACATGAAACTTTATAGGAATTTCACAAGTTGCTACTACAATAGGGTGCCACAATAAAAAGCCCAGAAAGTGCAATCACTTAGTAAATTCATATAAAAATTATCATATAACTAAAAGTATATGGTGAAATACTAGGGTTTTTAACTTCATACTACAATTAAAACAAGAATGTACAAATTTATTAATTTTTATATAATTTTTGCCCAAAAAGCTTATTTCAAAAATCATACAATTTTATCTATTGAACCAAATGACTTGAAACTTCATAGGGAACAACTAGGCTCATAGACTAAACTACTCAAATTGGTTCCAAGTGAAAAGCAATTACGGTTTGTTATGATCACACAACATTTTCTACCACATGCATCCATCTAAACAAAACAAGACAAATTTGCATACAAAGTATTGAGAGAAAAAGTACAAAGTATGGTACCCGTTTTGTTATGTTTCAATTTCAATAAATTAAACCAAACAAATGAATTAAATAAGAAAGATCATATAGTCAAGTGCTAGTTGTAGATAACAGTTCCATAAAATAATATGGAAGTACCATCATCAGTGTTTTCCTTAAAGTGTTAACAAAAGAAATACGCTATTGCCTGCTGCCTCCAAATACCTCACTCGTTTATCAAAATCCAATAATCGAATGCTCCTCCTATGGTACTCGTTTAAAGAAATTGCTTAACAAAGTCCAATTGCCAAAACTAAACAATTCCAAATTCCAATAAATGATTTTTGCAGAAGTTGCTTAGAGAACATATATACATAGACACACGGATTAAAGCATTCTATGAGAGACATATACCCGATGGAAATTCCTTGTTGTGGATATGCAAATATGGGTATGGCTGCATAAGAAAAGAGAATAAAGAAATTAGAGATGCAACTAACAATAGAAAGTAGAACTTAATAAGAAACACAAATATCTCCCTTATGGTCAATTTCTTAATAGAAAGTAGAACTCAATAAGCAACTACAATCTCAACATCTAGATCCTTTTCTTTTCGTTCCTTAATAAATCTATAGATAACAAACAAATAGATCCAGAAAATTTTGCTTATTCCTTCAATACTGCATATGAAATTCATGAGTTCTAAAATTGGTTCCAAGTGAAAAGCAATTGCGATTTGGGAGTTATATACACTTAGAAATTTGACTACCCTTTTTTTAACAGATCTTGGAAACTCATTAAGGGTCACATTCTAAAGTTCATAAGCCACTCACCTCAATTCCACTACCACATGCATCCATCTAAACAAAACAAGACAAATTTACATACTTCTATAAAGCAAGTTATGTTAGTGGCTGAAAATTTTTTGGTTATGACAACAGAGCTCCTAAGCAATCTTAGCTGCTCCTCAACTCCCTTGAGCTTGCCCTTCCCTCCTATCCAAAACTCCTGATGGAAATCAATGACAACAATATTCCCAAAAATTAAAGGAAATCAAAATCAGAGGGGAGAACGCCCTTACCGGTAGTGAATCCCGGCGAGGCAGCGCTGTTTTTCGGTGATAGGGGCTCAGTGACACAACCCCTAACAGCGGCGACGACGGTGACTTCACGAACGGCGACTGGCGCAGCAGGGTGAACAGCGCCTCCTCCTTTTTCCTCCCTCTTCCAATCTCCACGCGTCTGTCTCTCTTGTGCGTCCTCAGCGTCGTCCGTGATGGGAGATGCGACGGCGGTGGAAGATGGCAACGACCCGCTCACGATGAAGACGACGACGGTGGCGGCTTCCCTCGGCGACAGCAGAACGCAAATTGACGGCGGCAATGGAGGCACAGCGGCGCTCCTTCCTCGCGGAGCTCTTCCTCTCGCTCAACGTCTCCTCCTTTCTTGACGGCGACACGACGGCGCGGCGGCAGTGATGCCCGCCGGCGTCGTCCTCCCTCTTCACCCTCTCCTTCTCTTGCTCTCTGATTTCAGCTTCCCCCTTTCTTTTCCTTTCTTTCCCTCTCTGTTCTTCCCTTTCACTTGCTGTGTGTGTTTGTGTGTTGTGTGTGTGCATTTGGGGAAAGGCGGTGTGGCGGCTGGAAGGGTTTAGGGTTAAGGTGAGTGAGTGAGTGAGTGAGTGGGTGTGGATAAGGTTAGGATAAAATTAGAATTATAATTTTTAATTTGAGAATTAGGGATTGTTTTTGAAAAAAAATGTAAAATTAGAAATTTTTGGATAAATTAAAATTTGGTAATTTTAATTAAATAATTAATTTTATCACTTTGATTTAATTACTTTTTGATAAATAATTTTTTGAAAACAAAATCATGAATAACTATAATTAATCAAAAATAATTTATTATTTATTTTTTAATAATTAAAAATTTTACAGGATTAATAATGAGTGTTGGATTTTGATGGGTTTAGGATTTTAGTAGAGAGAAAGAAAAAATCAAAACTCTATATTTTGTTTTTAAAAAAGTTTTTTAAAATTTATTTAAATGTAAAAAATATGTTAAATTTTAGAATGGTAATAAAATAAAAAATAATATTTGTTATAAATTTATTTTAAATAAGAGAAGAAAGGTGACCACCAATGAGTTATAACTCAAATGGTTTAGTCTTCTCATACTCATCTAAGAGATCGCGCGTTCGAGTCTTTCTATCTTTGGTATGAGAGAGAGAGAGAGAGAGAGAGAGAGAGAGAGAGAAGGAGTTGGGTGACCCAGCAAGCGGTAAAATGAAGAGTGAAAGTGAGGATTATAATTAGTAAAAATTATATATTAGTTTTATAAAAAAATATAAAATAATATATACCATTTTTAAAAATTAATCATTTAATCTTAAATTTTTTATAAAAAATAATTAATTAATACAAATAATATTTTAAAAAATTAAATTTTTAAAACAAAATAAAATTATCTTAAAGATTTAAATATTTTAAAATAAATTTTTTTAGTTACAAAAATTCTTATATCTTTAATAAAAAATAAGAGTAATATAGTAATTGCAAATTAATTTTAATTTAATAATAAGTATATAAAGATATTATTTAACTATAAATTCTTAAATTATTTTTAAATAAATATTCTAATTTTAAGAATTAGAGTAATTAAATTAATTATTCTTGAAATAATATTTTATTATTAATTTATAATTATTTTTAAATAAATACTAATTAAGATAAAATTGGAGATAATCAAATTAATTTTTTTATTCATAAAATTTAAAGTATTAAATTTAAAAATCTTAAATATTTAAAATAAATTATATAAAATTTTTATATTTTTTAATTACTAAAACTTTAAATTATAAATAAGAAAAAACTCGTTTAATATATAAATATCTAAAAATTCATTTTGAATAAATATAATAAATTATAAATAACTTATTATTTAATTTTTAAAGTAATTTTAAACTCAAAGTATCATTAAATTAACTTAAATATTTTTAGTAAACTAAATTTTTGAATATAAAATCTTAAGTAAATATAATAAATCATAAATAACTCATTATGTTAATTTTCAAAAATTTAAAGTCTTACATTTAATATGTTGAAATAAAATTTTTTATTAGTTACAAAAAATCTTTGAATTTTGTGACAAATAAATAACTTGTTACAAAAATATTGTATTTTGTGACAAATTAATTTTTTATTACAAAATATTTAGAGCTTTTGAAACAAATAGATGTTTTGTTACAAAATGTTTTGAACTTTTGTAACAATATAATCTTTTGTTACAAAACATTATAATATTTTACAACAAAACAACAATTCGATACGAAAGCCAACATAATTTGTAACAAAAGAAATCACGTTGTTACAAAATATTCAAATGTTTTGTAACAATTTTTCTTATTATTACAAAAAAACCATAATTTGTAACAATTTTAAATTTAATACAAATTTTTTGTTACAAATGTTCTATTTTCTTGTAGTGACAACCCGCGCATCAGGAACCTATCTCATGGATGGTCCAAGTGTTAAACCGGATATCTTCGTCAACCGGAGAGCCGAGTTCCAATATCACAAAATTGAGAAAAGGTCAATCCATTGGGAACGGACGCTGAAGGCTCCGACCAAGTACAAAACAGTCATCCATGAACGGATCGCATCACTTCATTGGGAGTTTTTAGAACAAGACCCAATTGAAGTCAATGAAACCATGGTGCGAGAATTCTACGCCAACTACCAAAGATGGGAAGCGGAGTCGGTATTCCTCCGGGGAAAGAGGTTGGATACTTCCAACCAAGCTCTTGAAGCTATTCTAAAGATCCCCCACATTCCGCCAGAGACGGATGACTATTCAAGAATCAAGGCAGTGTGTTCAAGGGGAGGATGTCTTTGACTCCCATACTTGAGAGAATTGGCCGTCCCGGTGCTTCATAGGAGTATAGCAAAGGAAAAATTATGTTTCCACAACCATATCTTACTCTGATTTGAATGCCGAAGCCTGTATATGGCATCAAATTGTGACGGACTACATCATTTTCAGCACCCATGCTACCCATGTAAGATGCAAAACTGCGTTGCTAGTTTGGGCTATCATGGAAGGAAGGAGTATATCCATTGTACCTTTATTACGCACATCGATATGGAAACTGATTGAGAAGAAGAACATCAGGATCCCTTTTCCATCGATGGTGATGCGTTTAGCAACTGTAGCAGGGGTAGAGTGGCGTCCGAGAGACATCATGTTCAAGGTTCCTAGGGACAACAAGTTCATTCTGAGGGGAGATTTAGAGAGATCAACAACCACAAGACCCTCCGAGAGGAAGACACCCACAACACCACCATCAAGCCTACCAACTTCATCAACTGCTTTACCTTTTCTCTGTCCTCTTCCAGAATTACTCGAAGACATCTTACAAGATATCCACCGCAAGGAGCATTTGGAGCAAAAGCATTTCGAGTGGATAGCGGCAAGACTAGAAGGAAGAGACCCCGGCCCACCTCCTACAGCTTCATCTGAGCTAGCTTCATTAATGAAGACATATGCATTCATAGTTCAATTAAAAAAACCTTTTGTGCATAACAAAGTATGAAATAAAGAGTTAAATAAAGGATGTATATGCCATGTTTGAAAAGAAAATGCATGGGTGAGGTGAGATAGAAAAAGAAAAGAAAATGGGTAGATGGGTAGTAATTATATGTGTACATAGGTGATATAGGATTGGGTGGACACTCAAGCTAATCAAAGAACTAATTCTTTAAGTCTACTGAGCCATATTTCATCTTACCTAAACCTTAGCCCCATTAGATCCCTCTAAAGACCTCATGATATTTGTTATTCATGCATTAAATACTAGTTGATTGTTAGATGATATGCAAATCTTTGAAAAGCATGATAAAAGGAGAATTGAGTGATTCAACCCTAAACACTGAGTGAATTGAGTGGATACACATCCGATGAGGAGTTCGATCGCTCAATTCTATGTTCTTGCACCTCATATTATATCTTCTTGCAAGTTGTTCAAATGGATAGTTTTGATAATTTCAAATTCAACTCTTTGAATTGGCCCTAAAGGTCTCTTGTGATGAATTAGAATTTCGTGGTTTGTTTCTACCAACTCTTATCATATTACATTTTGGCAGTTAGCCTTAGGATAGTTGCATACATTTAGGTAGTTTATAGCATAAGTCATTTTCCTTTTCATCTATCTCCTTTGAATGTGTTTAGCATGAGGACATGCTAGTGTTTAAGTGTGGGGGAATTGATGAAACCATATTTGATGATGATTTTTGGTTAGAATTGAATAGATTTCATCACATAAACTTGCACTTATTCCCTTGAATAGCATGCTTTTGAACTTTCCTCCTAAATTGTGCTTGATTATGAAAATATGCTCTTTGTGCCTAATTTGATCTATTTTATTCCATTTGCCTTCCATTTGATGCCTTGAATATTGTTTGTGAGTGATTTAAGGTGTACAAGGTAGGAATGGGTTGGAGAAAATGGAAGAAGGGCATGCAAAGTGGAGGAAATATGAAGAATCAAAGGAGATGAGTTCAGAGATGTGTGCGCACGCACAGCCTCATGTGCCTTCGCACAGAAGCCCAAGCAGAGCACGTGGATCAATTCGAGCGCGTTGCGCGTCCAGCCAAGCATCGCATAGTGTGCGTGCACACAGCTATTTGTGCATACGCACAGGAAGGAATTTTCGCAAAGTGTGCAGACGCACACGCCTGTGCATCCGCACAGGTGTCCACACATGACTTCATTAAAATAGCATGTGACTCACATTTTGGAGTGCTTTGGAGGCCTAATTCTGCAGTCTCATAGCTCATAGTGAAGGGAAATTGAAGGATAGAACATAGGATATCATTAGGATAGTTTTAGGAGTAGTAGTAGGAAGTTTTTAGTTTAGTTTTCTCTAAGTTTTTCGTCATCTCTACTAGGGTTCTATTAGGTTTTACATTTAAGTGTCATTTCCATTTTTGATCTCGAATTTTACTAATCTCATTGTAAGTATTCTCTTGTTATTACTCTTTATAGTTACATTGTCATTACACTTTCTTCTAATTCAAGTTATAGTTCAATTTCTCTTATTTATTGCAATTTCAATTTCTTGTTGATGGATTTGATGTTTGATGCTTGTTTTATGCTTTCCTATGTTACTCTTATTGATTGAGATCAATTGTTACTCTTAGTTTCAAGTATTTTCTCATTTTTCTCATGTTCAAGCTTTTTGCCCACCAAGTGTTTGACAAAATGTCAAACATGGTTTTAGGCTAAATTTTTTTCTCTTGGCTTCAGAAAAGTGAGCATTTGGTTTCTAGAGTTGGAATGTCTAAGATTTAGTGTTAATTCTTGGATTGTTAATTGTTCTTATTCCCACTAACGCTAATTTGTTGCTAAGGTAATTAGCAAACAATTTAGGATTTGTGGGTTAAGAACACTTATGCTCATTTAACTTACCTTCCGATGTGAGGGTTGATCAAGTGATATTAATTCATCATAATTGTCATAGTTGTGGTTCCAACAAGGAAAGGACCCTTAGCTCATTCCAAGTCAAAATTCTTTTCATGCTTTCAACCTTTCATACATTTCCATGCTAATCTCTTTTATACTTTACTTGTTCATATTACATAGTCGGTTCTTTAATTTCTTTATTAGTTCAATCATTACAATTTTGCATGTTCTTTTATTGCTTTATATGTTCATTTCTTTATTCACAACCCCTTGATCACTACAACCGGAATTTGTATCACTCGTTGCCTTCAAGTGATTCCTAGGGAGACGACCTGAGAATCTAATACTCGGTTTTAAATTGGTTTTGAATTGTGACACATCTTGTGAATTTTCCAAATTTGATCGGTAACCGATTGTTAGGATTGGTCTATGCTTGCAACATTGACTCTCTTTTAGTGTGAAAATCTAAACTTATGCATTTTGGGCTTACCATCCGTCATCAGGCATCTTGAACAAGACGTGATCCGCCCCTAGTTGTAGAATCAGTTCTCCCTTAACTACATCAATGATAGCATTGGCAGTGGCTAGGAAAGGTCTTCCAAGGATGATGGATTCATCCTCATCTTCCCCAGTATCTAACATAATGAAGTTTGTAGGGATGTAAAAGTGTTCAACCTTCACCAAGACATCCTCTACTAAGCCATATGCTTTCTTCATTAATTTGTCTGCCATCTCTATTGAGATATTTACAGCTTGCACTTCAAAGATGCCTAACGTCTCCATTACAAAGAGTGGCATGAGGTTTATGCTTGACCTTAGGTCACACAGAGCCTTCTCAAAGGTCATGGAGCCTATGGTGCAAGGAATTAGGAAGCATCCAAGATTCGGAAGCTTCTGAGGTAGCTTCTGCTGTTCCAAAGCATTTATTTCTTTGGTAAGCACTGAAGGTTTTTCCTCCAAAGGTTTTGTAACCAACAGCTTGGCACTCAGCTTCATGAGAGCTCCTAGGTACCGAGCAACTTGCTCTTCCCTAGTGCCCTCATCTTCATCAGTGGATAAGTGTTCATCTGAACTTATGCACTACAAGAGTGCATGCAAGGGAACCTCTATGGCCTCTATATGAGCCTTGGCTTCCTTTAATTCTTGGATAGGAATTTCTTTAGTGAGTTTTGAACACTCAATAGGTATACCATTATTGGCGTTCAATGCCAATTCCTATGCCAAGTTGGGCGTTGAACGCCTAGGAAGGACCTCCTTCCTGGCGTTCAACGCCAGCTTTAGTGCCAGTTGGGGGATTGAACGCCCAGTGAGGACTTCCTCACTAGCGTTTAATGCCATCCCAATCTCTCCAGATTCGGCCTCATCCTCAGTGGTGATGGCCTTGCACTCTTCTCCTGGATTTACTTTAGTGTTACTAGGAAGAGTGTCAGGAGGAGTCTCAGTGATTCTTTTATTCAGTTGACCAACTTGTATCTCCAAATTTCTAATGGAGGATCTTATTTCAGTATTGAAACTATGAGTGGTCTTAGAGAGGTTGGAGACTAGCGTGACTAAGTCAGATAGGCTCTGCTTAGGGGTCTCCATATGTTTCTGAGAAGATTGGAATGGTGGTCTATTGTTGAACCTGTTTTGGTTCCTTCCACCTTGATTATTGTTGAAGCCTTGCTGAGGCTTCTGTTGATCCTTCCATGAAAGATTAGGATGATTCCTCCATGAGGGATTGTAGGTGTTTCCATAGGGTTCTCCCATGTAATTCACCTCTTCCATGGTGGGTTGTTCAGGATCATAAGCTTCTACTTCAGAAGAAGCTTCTTGAGTGCTGTCACCTGCAGCTTGCATTACAATCAAATGCTGAGAGATCATATTGACCTGTTGGGTTAAGATTTTGTTCTAAGCCAATATGGCATTCAGAGTGTCTATTTCAAGAACTCGTTTCTTCTGAGGGACCCCATTGTTCACAAGGTTTCTCTCAGAGGTGTACATAAATTGGTTGTTTGTAACCATCTCAATGAGTTCTCTTGCTTCTATAGGCATTTTCTTCAAGTGGAGTGATTCACTTGCAGAGCTGTCCAATGATATTTTAGACATCTCAGACAGACCATCATAGGAAATTCCTAGAATAGACCATTCTGAGAGAATGTCAGGAGGACACCTCCTGATCAGTTGCTTGTATCTTTTCCAAGCTTCATAGAGGGATTCACCTTCTTTTTGTCTAGAGGTTTGAACTTCCACTCTAATTTTGCTCATCCTTTGATGAGGAAAGAATTTGGCCAAGAAAGTATTGACCAGCTTCTCCCAAGAGTCTAGGCTTTCTTTAGGTTGAGAGTCCAACCATATCCTAGCTCTGTCTCTTTACAGCAAAGGAAAAGAGCATAAGTCTGTAGACCTTAGGATTCACTCTATTGATCTTAATAGTGTCACAGATTTACAAGAATTCAGTTAGGAACTGATGTGGATCTTCCAGTAGAAGTATATGAAACTTGCAATTCTGTTGTAAAAGAGAAACTAACTGATGCTTAAGCTTAAAGTTGTTAGTTCCAATGGTAGGTATAGAGATATTTCTGCCATAGAAGTCAGAGGTAGGCATGGTGAAGTCACCAAGAACCTTTCTTGCATCTCCTGCATTATTAGCATTGTCTGCCATGTCTTCAGCTTCTTATTCAAAATTTTTTGAGAGGTTTCTTTCGGAGTGTTGTACTTTAGCTTGTTGTAAATACCTCCTTAGAGTTTTCTCAGGTTCAGGATCAGGTTCAAAGAGAAGCTCTTTATCTCTGTTCCTGGTCATAAACA
This sequence comes from Arachis hypogaea, assembly GCF_003086295.3. NCBI lineage: Eukaryota > Viridiplantae > Streptophyta > Magnoliopsida > Fabales > Fabaceae > Arachis > Arachis hypogaea. The sequence goes on along the minus strand of NC_092044.1, from coordinate 32,853,052 downwards.
AGAAAAAGAAAACAAGAAAAAAAGAAAGAAAGCTTCTATGTCTGAGATGTGAAGAAGAAGAAAGACTTCCAGTGAGATGTGAAGAAGAAGAGAAGAATGGAGAATGAAGATATAAGAAGAAGAAGAATTCGAAAATTTGAATGCAAGAAGAGGAACAAGAATTAAAATATTTTTGTTTTTATTTTATTTATTTATTTATTTAATTTAAAAATAAAGGTTAATTAATTAAAAAAATTGAAAATTTATTGTTGATTTTCGAAAAAGAGGAGAGAGAATTAGAGAAGATATTTTCAAAAATTAGAAGAGAGAAGAATTAGTTAGAAAGTTTTGAAAAAGAAGAAAGAGAAAACAAGTAACTAATTAAGAAATATTTGAAAACAAGATAAGATAGAAGATTAGAGAAGATTTGAATTTAAAATTTAAATTAGAAAAGATAAGATAGAAATTGAAAAGATTTTAAAAAGATTTGATTTTAAAATTTGAAATTAGGAAAGATAAGATAAGAATTTTAAAAAGATTTGAAAAGGATTTGAAAAAGATTTGAAATTTAATTTTCGAAAAAGATTTGATTTTGAAATTTGAAATTTAAAATTTGAATTTAAAATAAGATAAGATAAGATTTTTGAATTTTAAAGAAAGATCAAAAGATAAGATAAAAATTTGAAAAAGATATGATTTTTTAAAATTTAAATCTTGACTTGACTAATAAGAAAACACCAATTTCAAAAATTTTGAATTCAAATGGGTAAGATTTTCTAAAATTGCAATTAAAGATTAGTAAAGATATATTTTTTAATTTAATGAAGAAAGAGAAAAACAACTAAAAGACACGAAACTTAAAATTTTTAGATCAAAAGACACTACTATGCAAAAATTTTAAAGAAAAACACAAAGAGACACCAAATTTAAAAATTTTAAGATCAAAACAAAATTAAAAACAAGAGAACTTTGAAGATTAAGAAGAACACCAAGAACAAAACACAAAGAATTCAAAGAAAACAATAACATGTAAAAGACACCAAACTTAAAAATTTTGAAAACTAAAGACACCAATTTCAAAATTTTTAAAAGAAAAGACATAAGAAGACACCAAACTTAAAGATTGACACAAGACTCAAACAAAAAACACTATTTTTGAAAACTTTTTAGAAAAGGACTCAAGAAATTCAAAAATTCAACAAGAACACAAACAAAAGATTCAAACTAAAATCAAAGATTAAATAAAGAAAAGAAAAGATTTTTGAATTTTTTATTTTTTTCGAAAAAGAAGAAGAAAATAAAAGACTCAGATAAAATAAAACTAAACCTGTAAAGAAAAGGAAATTTACCTAATCTAAGCAACAAGATAATCCGTCAGTTGTCCAAACTCGAAAAATCCTCAACAATGGTGCTAAAAACATGGTAGCGTGGAATTACACTTCGCACTATTGAGCCAGCAAGTGCACTGGGTCGTCCAAGTAACACTGAGTGAGTCAGGGTCGATCACACGAGGATTGTGATTTAAAGCAAGCTATGGTTATCTTGTAGATCTTAATCAAGCGGATAGAAGAGTTAGTTGTTTGTTTAATTCACATAAAAAGAAAATAAATAAAACGTTACTCAGTTGATGGTGAATGCAATGATATGAAGATGGTTAAGGCATGGAGATGCTTTGTTCTTCTAGATCAATCCGGTCTTACTGTCTTCTTCAACTGTGAATGATTTCTTTTGTGGCAGGCTGTATGTGATTAACGTCTTTTTTAAGAGATCGCTAATACTCCTCCAGATCTGAACCCCAGGGTTAGTGCAGATCCATTCTGATTGAGGATGAAGCTCCTGCAGTTCATTCTCCTTGGTGATCATACTCAAGACGACACAGACAAGGTCGAATCTTCCAGATCAGAGAATGCTGCACTTGGTTCTAGCCTCTACCACAAAGACTCTAATCTTTCCATACTTTGGCTGAACTGGTGTCTCGAGATGTCCCCATCAAAGTTGTGGATTAGCCTTCTAGGAGATGTTTGATCAAGCTAGTGGTTCATCATTATCCGATGAAAGACTCACTCTAAACCCCTATAGAATGAGATAACCTTGTGCCGGTTCAACACATTCATAATGATGAAGGGCGGATATACATCTTAGAATAGAGAATCAAACACGTATTGAGATAGAACAGTAGTACTTTATTAATCCATAAAACTCAGCAGAGCTCCTCCCCTCAACTTAGGAGGTTTAAAAACTCATACTGATAGAAAATACAATGTCGAATTAAAAAATATGGCCTAAAAGTCCTGAACAAGTGTGACCCTTGTTCTATATATATTTATCTAATGACTAAGTATTACATAAGAATGGTAAAACAATCTTTTAGTGCTAAAATTTACTTTTGGGCCCACTTGGTGAGTGTTTGGGCTGAGCTTAATTGAGATCCACGTGTTAGGAGGCCTTTAGGGCATTGAATGCTGGCTAGGAGGTCCTTCTTAGGAGTTGGACACTGGTCTCTTCTCCTTTGGGCGCTGGATGCTAGAATAGGGCAGGAGGATGGCGTTGAACGCCAGTTTTGGACCTTTAATTATGAAGCAAAGTATAGACTATTATATATTTCTGGAAAGCTCCAAATGTTAGCTTTCCATAGCCGTTGAGAACGCTCCATGTGGACTTCTGTAGCTCCCGAAAAGTTTTTTCAAGTGAAAGGAGGTCAGATCCGGACAGCATCTGCAATACTTTCTTTGCCTTTGAATCAGACTTTTGCTCCAGCTCCTCAATTTCAGCCAGAAAATACCTGAAACTACACATAAACACATACAAACTCAAGTAGAATCCAAAAATGTAAATTTTACACTAAAACCTATAAAAGCTTAATAAAACTTAAATAAAACATGCTGAAAACTATGTGAAAATGATAGCAAAAAGCGTATAAAATATTCGCACATCAGCTTGGGAGGTACTGTGGATGGACTAGTTAAATGAATTGGTGGAGTGCTATATTGACGATAAATTTGAGAAATTGAGAACTTATGATGGTTATGATGAGTTGGGATTTGGAAAGGAATGATGAATTTGTTGGATACTAAAAGTGATCACTGAATGTCGTTATGATATGAGTTGATTGTTAAGTCGCTTTGCACCTGGAAAGGATGGTAGTTTAATCCCGCTTGTCAAGGTAGTGGCACCGGCAAAAGGGCTGTGGCAGTCTCTCACCTACGTTAAGATATGAGGGCCGAGGTAGTATCCCTCTCGCAAAACCTTCTCTGCCACAAAACTGAGTCAGGCACTATATCCCTGGGTTAAAGTGAGCAGGGCACTATATCCCTAGGATGCGCATGAAAGTGAGTCGAACACTATATCCCGAAGTTAACAGTGAGTAAGGCACTATATCCCTAGGCATGGTAGAAAGGCTACATCCGAAAGGATGGGTTGGGTTAGCAATTGAACTGACAAGTGATATCACCATCAATAGGACAAACATTCATGATTTGTATTTTCTATATGCTTGTTTGCTTTGCTTAACTTTAGTTATGCCTAAATGAATCATATGCCTGCTTGCTATTTGTTTTACTTACTATATATGTATCTTACTTGTGCTTTACTTGTTTGCATTATTTGTGTTTTCTACTGGGATTGAGGAGGCTCGATAGGCGGTGGCGATGGGATTGCATGAAGGGTAGGTTGGTGAAGGCTGTGGGACAGCGGTGACTAGTATTAGTTAGAAATCTCCTAAGTTAGACTACCCTATTTATGGTTTAATTTCTATCATTTTGTAAGCTTGAATCTTATGCATGCAAAGTTCTAGGATTGCCTCTCGCTTTCCGGAACCTTATATCTTATCTATTGGGTACTGTTACCATACTAAGAACCTCTAGTTCTCATACCATATATTGTCGTTATTTTTTAGATGCAGGTCGCAACCCACCTCGGTGAGTTTGCAGATGGTGATAGAGCGGAGGATGGCTCTCTTTTGAGCTTTTGATTATTTTGATATAGTTATTCTCTCACTTTTGTATATTGTATTTATCGACCTAGAGGCTTGACTTCGAGAGATAGGATGTTGCTGTTTTAAACTTCAAAACTCTATTATATTCGGTTTGAGCTGGCCGGCCTAAACTCTGTAGGCTGTGACTAGTTCTTTTTCGTATATTATACATACATACATATATATAGCTTGTTTACTTTAATTATTACCTTGTGTATGCTGGAGCTATCTGCAATGTTGTATATATTATGTTCTATTCTTGTCGTGCCCATGCGTTTTAGTTATCGTGTGTGAACGCTTCGCACTTTGTAATTTCGCTTTATGCGACTTTGAGATTTTATTCCTTCATCAGACTTCTAATTATATAAATTCTTGGATATATACTATATTTTGAGTTTTAGAACTGTTGTGACGCTTTATCACCCTTTACTTTACAGCTAGAGGTAAGGTTTAATGTGATGGGGTGTTACACAAAAACCTAAAATCATCAATCACACCACCACAAGTCAAAATACATATCAAATTTCACCAAACCTACCAAGACATATAACTTACCCAATCACGGCCTCTGGCCTAATAATCACAGCCTCCGGCCCAAACATAATCAAATCACGACCTGCAGCCCAATATATAATCATTTACAAGTCACCATACTCCACCATAATTCGGAGCAATGAGTCACATGCACAAGCAATCAAACAGACAATCAAACAATCACACATAGAGAACAATTATGACAAGTAATACAATTAGCAGTTAATAGAATATCAATTAGGCAAACCACAATAATTATGCAAACCCAAGCAGTTTCAAACAAATGCAATATGATGCATGTCTATTCCTAAACAAGCCATGGGCTCATGTGTCGGTTAGTTGCCCATACTTGACAACATTCTTGAGATAATCATTACGTATCACCATCCCTTCCTCAGAAAACATCCCTTCCATGAGTGTTATGTATTGTTGTCCTCATGGGGGATCATTCATCCGATCTTTAGTGAGCGTTACGTATCGCCATCCTCATAAGAGCCGTACTAACAGTTTCGCGTGGGCGTTACGTATCGTCGTCCCTACCGAGCTGTACTCTTAGTCTGAAGTGGGAATTAGGTATCCCCATCCCCACTTATCAAATTCATTTCCTCCATAAGTGTTACATATCACCGTCCTCATGGGTAGCCCTCATTTAGATCTCAAGTGGGCATTACGTATTATTGTTTCCTTCACATCCTTTGTAGATTTAGGAAAGTACTTCTTATAGAAAGCTGTTTGGAATGCACCACAAGGGATGTCGGCATTCTGAAGCTGTAGTAAGCAGCATTATCTTTGCCACCAATGCTGAGACTCTCCTAAAAGCTGATACGCAACAAACTCTACATACTAGTTGTTCAGAACATGCTGTGCTTGTAATGCACGCTCCATGGCCTGGAACCAATTATCCTCTTCCGTAGGATTGGTTGAACCTCTGAAACTTGGTGGATGAACCTTGAGAAAAGTACCCAAGCTCATTGGAGCACCTCCCATGTAATCACCATTTCCTTCCACATTATCATTCCCGTTTCGATCTCTATTTTTGTTTCTAGCCGGTTGGCCTAACTTTTGTACAGCTTGCAGAGTCGCAGCAGCATTTGCCTTCATGGTATTTGCAATATTAGCCAGTCTTCCATGAACTCAGCTTGGTTATCATCCAGTTGCTCATTTCTACTCTCTCCTCAGGAACATGTATGACCTCATCTGTGAGTGGCCATTAGGGTTCCTATCTACACCAAATAATCGATATCAAGGTGATCAGTCTCAATATCAAAAGCCTAATGCTTCAATTATCCCAAAAAGGCACTCACAAACAAACATGCTATGCAATATCAATGAGATAACCTAAATAGCATCAAAGAAAAAGACATAGAGTATGCATTGAAGCACAATCGGTCCATCCCTCAAGCTCACGAGAATGAACCGCTCTGATACCACTAAATGTAACACCCTAATTACCCTAAACCTTACCTTGCATCGTAAAGCAAAGGTTAATCAAAGGTTATGACAATTCTAAGCTTATACATATTATATAGAAGAAGTATTATATTCTAGAAGCCCAATGAAGGATACAGCTCAAAAACAGAGTTCGAAAAGCGCAAAACGTACACACGAAGCTACAAACTTAACGCACAAGATATAGATATAATATAACAAAATATAAGAGTATAATAGTATAAAGATCTAGCCATGATAGAGTTTAAGCCGGCTAGCCACATACAGATATACAGAGTCTAGACAGTAAAACAACTTATACAATTTTTCCTCTCAAAGTAAGCCTCTAGGCAAAAGTAAATACAAAAGTGAAAGATCTTAAACAAAATAATCAAAAAGACTTCAAAACAAGATAGAGATCCTCCGCACTGTAACCATCAAAGCAACTCACTGAGGTGGGTTCCGACCTGCATCTGAAAAATAACAACAGAATATGGTATAAGAACCGGAGGTTCTCAGTATGGTAACAATGCCCAGTGATGTAAGATATAAGACTCCAAGACGCCAGAGGCAATCCTTGAACTTCATATCCATCACAAGATTCATTTTAAAGTATAACTAAAACATTAAAGAATAACTTAAAACCATCACATAATAAAGGGTAATCTAGCTTAGGAGATTTTCTACTCTAACAGTTCTCCGCTGTCCCACAGCCTTCACCAACCTATCCTCCATGGGATGCCATCGCCACTGCCTTCCAAACCTCCTCAATCCCAGTACATTACACAGTTAATACAATGCAAGTAAAACACAAGTATAGGCCACAAGTATAGGCATATATGTCAAGTAATTCAAATAAGCAATTAGGCATGTTATACAATTAGTTAAGCAATTACAAGTCAGCAAAGCAAGCAAACAGATAAAAAATACACATGATGAATGCCTATCCTACTGGCTATGATATCACATTGTCGGTTCAACTGCCAACTCGACACAACTCCATGGAGATGTCGCCCTTCGGAATCATAATGGGAACCCCCGAGATATGGTGCTCGAAACACCGTCCAGGATTTTGTGCCTGCACACTCTAGAGATCCAAAGGGATGCGAGCGGGATACTCTTGCCACAGACCTCACATCTCAACGTAAGTGGGATTAACCACCGTCCTTACGCTGCCGTCGTGACCTCGACAGGTGAGATTAATCGCCGTCTCTACTAGGCGCATAGCATCTCATAATTCTCAGTATAAAACAGTGATTCAGTGGTTTTCAAAAACTCATTTTTATTCAGAACTCATTAGTTCACCACTTTAACATTTCATTCAGAACTCATTAGTTCACCACTTTCACATTTCCTCCAGAACTCATTAGTTTAACACTTTCACATTTCATTCAGAACTCATTAGTTCATCACTTTCTCAATTCATATACTATTTTTCCTTCTCACTCCACCAAACCCATCCTCAGTACACTAGAAACCTAAGCTTCCATTCTCTAAATTTTACCAGAAATACTGAAATATTTCCACCCAAGACCTTCTCTATGTTCTAACATCCAAAAACAATCCAAAAAGTCTTAGATAGGTGTCACAGAAGTTTACAAGCTCGCTGAGAAGGTGAAACAGTTAAAAACAAGATTTTTGTTGAAAACAGGGCAGTGTGTGTACGCACATGGGTGTGCGCGTGCATGCCCAGGAGGATTTTTAAGATGTGTGTGTTCGCATAGAGGTGTGCGTATGCATAGGAGTAAAATTTTCCAATTCTATTCGCTCGCACAAGGCGTGCTAATGCCTTCAACATAATACACCTTCCAACGTGTGCGTGCGCACAAGGCTGTGCATGCACACATCTCGCAAAACTTCGTTGGTTGTGTGTGTGCACAGAGCATGCTAGCGCTCCCATCAGTAGCCATATCCCCGTGTGTGCGTGAGATCAAGGCTGTGTGTGCGCACAAGGCTGTGCGTGTGCACAGCTTCAAAAATCCATGGGTCGTGCATGCGTACAAGACTGTACGTGCGCACACAAACCAGAAATCACAAATTCTGCAGCATTCACAGAATTCAGATTTTGACACTAAACTTTCAACGCTCATATTTTTTTCTACAAAATTCATATTTCCACAAAATTTAAACAATTTTAAAGCTTGTTAAATTATCTTTCATTTGATATGAAATTCATTAAATTCTAAAAATGGTAGCTCCAGATATAATCCGTTGAAGTTCATCAAAAAATTCATTTTTTTATAAAAGTTTACAAATTATTTATTCCTAAGGATTCATAACCAAAACCAAATCAAGCCTCTTCCATCTCATCATACAATATTTCCAAGCATTATACTTTACTTTTCTATCATATTTCAACTATTCAATCCTATATCCATCAATTTTACCTCTATCACCCCACAATTTCATATTTTGCATATCAACATTCAATATCATACACTTACACCAATTCTCACCACTCACAAGCTTCATGTATCATGCATCATCATAATTCTCATTTCAACATATCAAAACCATCACAAGCATTAACATCATCACACATTATCAAGTTAACACCATCATCATGCATCATCAAATCCAACAATCAATTTAATCCAAACCTATCCTATAGGTCACTAGCCCAAGTGTCCAAAAATATTATATATTACATAGAGGAAACCGAAATCATACCTTGGTCGATTCCCAATATGTACCACAACCCAAATTGAGCCCAATTCAAGCTTCCAACCACAACCAAGTCACCAACCAACTCCAACAAGCATCATCAATCACTCCAAAGCTCCAATGAAATGCCAACAATCACAATCTCAATCTATATACAGATAATTTACAACAATTTAACCTAGGGTTCATCAAATCCATAAAACCACAAGAGATTTGAATTGCTCACCTTATCCAAAGATGATTGGGGTAAAACCCAATAGTAATCAAGTGCTAGAGTGTACCTAAACATCCAAAATCACAAAATTTCACTCAATATAAAACCCTAAATTTCGAATTTTTGAAAGGAATAACTGAGAGGAATTTCGTGATTTCCTTACCATTTACTTGAGTGGGTTTTGTAGAGCTCTCTGCGGTGATCGCATGGTCGCAAACGGTGTGGCGATCGGAACTCCGTAGCTCAAGTTATGAGCTTGGAAAGTTATGTGTGAATAGTGACAATGGGGTTTCTCTCCTTCTTCCCCTTTTCAGCTGCATGTATCATGTTTTGTGGCTGAGTGTGGTTCATTAATTGGGTTATATATGTTGGGGTTTGGGCCTAACTTAGGCCCGGTCTAATCCGTTAGCATTTTTAACCCGTATGGCCCAACTTTGGGCCAAATCTTTAAAATTAATGCCCGGTTTTCATCTCTAAATATTTTCCTAAGGTTTTCTACTGCTTTTAATTATTCTCGCACAGTACCAAACAGACTTGAACTGGTTCGACCATATTTATTTCTTAGAAAAATCTACTGAGTCCAAATACCATATTTATTTTTTTCTAATTCTCATTCTAAATTTTCGGTTCCTATTTTGGACAATATTAATCATTTAATTAAATGGTTAATTAGTCGCGGTTCTTACACACTGAGCCTTATGCACAATATCTCAAGTGAGCGTTATGTATAACCATCCTCACGAGATTGTGCTCAAAATCATATCTTATTTCAATTATATTCCGGACCATAATTCTACATAAACATATTTCAATCAAACAGAATCGTAATCATAGCCAAATTCAACTTCAGAACCATAATTCTTCGCAAAGCACAAATCAATTTCTCAATTTAACAAAACTATAAAGAAATCGGGTTTCCTTAACCAAGTTATTAAACTAACTTCAATAATTCATTTCTTCAAATCCATTTGAAATTCCAAAGAGCATAACTCTTAAATTAGATTTAATTAAATCAACTCACTTTCAAATTCATTCTCTAAGTTTAAAAACTTTTCAAAAAGACTCAAAATCATTTCTTTTTACTAATTAACTCAAATGCTTTAATTTTACTAAAACTTCTCAAAACCAACCTCAAATCCTTTTTCAAACTCCATAACCTTTTCTCAAAGACTCAAAAATCACTTATACTTAATACCTATTTTCATTACTTTATTTTTCACTTAAAGCGCCACAAAAACATAATTCTTTTTATAATTAACCAAAGCAAAAAATAAGTTTTTTCTAAAGAGACTCAAATGTCGTTTATTCAATTTCACTAAAATATTGATAAAAATTTCAACAGAACCACTCCTAAAATCTGGACTTTACCATCCTTCAAGGGTCTCATCCAAACCATATTTCTCAACTATTCTCAACAGTTTTAAAACCAAACCATTTCTCAATATAAAACCATTGCTCAATATAAATATATAAATCAGATTTCCAAATCAAGATTTCATTAACTACCACAACGCCAAATCAATCAATCAAGAATTCAATCAAGTAAATAATCGCATTCACCAAAAATAACTCAGTCAATCCATAAGACTCACACAATCACAAAAAATGTATTTCTTGCATCAATATCAATTTATAACAATTTCATAATTTAAAATATGTTTTAAGAAAAACTCTCTGCCTTGAATAGTTGATGAGCGGATAATTTGTACGCTTTTTGGCATTATTTTTAGTATGTTTTTTAGTAAGATCTAGTTAGTTTTTAGTATATTTTCATTAGTTTTTAGTTAAAATTCACTTTTCTGGACTTTACTATGAGTTTGTATGTTTTTCTGTGATTTCAGGTATTTTCTGGCTGAAATTGAGGGATCTGAGCAAAAATCTGATTCAGAGACTAAAAAGGACTGCAGATGCTGTTGGATTCTGGCCTCCCTGCACTCGAAGTGGATTTTCTGGAGCTACAGAAGCCCAATTGGCATGCTCTCAACGGCGTTGGAAAGTAGACATCCTGGGCTTTCCAGCAATATATGATAGTCCATACTTTGCCCAAGATTTAATGGCCCAAACCGGCGTTCAAAGTCACCTTCAAGATTTCCAGCGTTAAACGCCGGAACTGGCACCCAAATGGGAGTTAAACGCACAAACTGGCACTAAAGCTGGCGTTTAACTCCAAGAAGAGTCTCTACACGAAAATGCTTCATTGCTCAGCCCAAGCACACACCAAGTGGCCCGGAAGTGGATTTTTATGTCATTTACTCATTTCTGTAAACCTTAGGCTACTAGTTCTCTATAAGTAGGACCTTTTACTATTGTATTTGCAGACTTTGGTAGCTATCTTCATTTTATGCTATCTTAGATCATTGGGAGGCTGGCCATTCGGCCATGCCTAGACCTTGTTCTTATGTATTTTCAACGGTGGAGTTTCTACACACCATAGATTAAGGTGTGGAGCTCTGCTGTACCTCGAGTATTAATGCAATTACTATTGTTCTTCCATTCAATTCCGCTTGTTCTTGTTCTAAGATATCACTTGTTCTTCAACTTGATGAATGTGATGATCCGTGACACTCATCATCATTCTCACCTATGAACGTGTGATTGACAACCACCTCCGTTCTACCTTCGATTGGGTGAATATCTCTTGGATTCCTGATTGCACGATGCATGGTTGATCGCCTGACAACCGAGTGCTCGCCTGACAACCGAGCCAACCATTCCGTGAGATCAGAGTCTTCGTGGTATAGGCTAGAACTGATGGCGGCATTCAAGAGAATCCGAAAGGTCTAACCTTGTCTGTGGTATTCTGAGTAGGATTCAATGATTGAATGACTGTGACGTGCTTCAAACTCCTAGCAGGCGGGGCGTTAGTGACAGACGCAAAAGAATCGCTGGATTCTATTCCGGCCTGACCGAGAACCGACAGATGATTAGCCATATGCTGTGACAGAGCATAGGAACATTTTCACTGAGAGGATGGGAGGTAGCCACTGACAACGGTGAAACCCTACATAAGCTTGCCATGGAAAGGAGTAAGAAGGATTGGATGAAGACAGTAGGAAAGCAGAGAGACGGAAGGGAAGGCATCTTCATGCGCTTATCTGAAGTTCCTACCAATGAATTACATAAGTACCTCTATCTTTATCTTTATGTTTATTTCGTTCATCACCATATCCATTTGAGTTTGCCTGACTAAGATTTACAAGATGACCATAGCTTGCTTCATACCAACAATCTCTGTGGGATCGACCCTTACTCGCGTAAGGTTTATTACTTGGACGACCCAGTACACTTGCTGGTTAGTTGTGCGAAGTTGTGTTTATGCCATGGTATTGAACACCAAGTTTTTGGATTCATTACCGGGGATTATTTGAGTTGTGAAAAGTATTGATCACAATTTCGCGCTACCAAGTTTTTGGCGCCGTTGCCGGGGATTGTTCAGTTTGGACAACTGACGGTTCATCTTGTTGCTTAGATTAGGTATTTATTTTTTTCGAAATTCTTGAAGAGGAATTCTAGAGTTTCATGATGATTTGTTGAAGTCTGGCTGGCTGAGAAGCCATGTCTAATTTCATTGGACCGAGGTTTCAACTTATCATCACAAGAGCTTGTTGATTTTTATCAATCTTGCTTTTGGAGCAGTGATCTGCTAAGGCTTGGCTGGCCGTTGGCCATGTCTAGTGTTTTGGACCGAAGCTTTCTTTGAAAGCTTGGCTGGCTGTGAAGCCATGTCTAATTCTTGGACCAGAGTCTTAGACTAGCATTGCACTGATTCCTGGAATTCTCATTAAGAATTTTGATACCTTTTTCCACTTAATTTTCGAAAAACACAAAAAAAAATTACAAAATCATAAAATCCAAAAATAATTTTTTTTGAGTCTAGTGTTTCATTTTAAGTTTGGTGTCAATTGTATGCATTCATTCATGTGTCTTAAGGATCTTCAAGTTGTTCTTGATGATTTCTTACTCTGATCTTTGAATTCTTTTGACTTGAGTGTTTATGTGTCTCATATAGTGTCAGTAGTATACAAACTGCTAAGTTTGGTGTCTTGCATGCATTGTTATTTGATTTTAGTTGCATTTTGATTATTTAAAAATCCAAAAATATTTTTAATTTATGTCTTCTCAAGTCAATAATACAGAGAATTAAAGATTCAGAACATACTGCAGAGGAATTATACAGAAAAAGCTGGGCGTTCAAAACGCCCAGTGAAGAAGGACAGACTGGCGTTTAAACGCCAGCCAGGGTACCTGGTTGGGCGTTTAACGCCCAAAAGGGTATAGTTTTGGGCGTTAAACGCCAGAATGTGCACCATTCTGGGCGTTTAACGCCAGGATGGCACAAGAGGGAAGATTCTGTTTTTTCAATGCAATTTTTTTTCAGGTTTTCAAAGTTTTTCAAAATCAAATCTTTTTCAAATCATATCTTTTCAATCAAATCTTTTTCAAATTCAATTTCTTTCCATTTTCAAAAATACTTACTATCAATTAATGATTTGATTCAACATTTCAAGTATGTTGCCTTTTCTGTTGAGAAAGGTTATTGTTTGAATCATATCTTTTCTTGTTAGTCAAGTTTTTAATTTTCAAAATCAAATCTTTTTAAAAAATATTTTTCAAATCATATCTTCTCAATCACATTTTTTAAAACTAATCATATCTTCTTAACCACATCTTTTTCAAAATAGTTTTCAATCAAATCTTTTTAATTTCTAATTTCAAAATCTTTTTCAAAAATCACTTGATCTCTTTCTCACTCTTGGTTTTCGAAAATTTATTAGTATTTTTCAAAATATTTTCAAAATTTCTTACTTAATTTTCGAAAACCACTTCCCTCCTCCTCACATCCTTCTATTTATGGACTAACACTATTCTTTAATGCAAAATTCGAACTCCATCTCCTTTGATAAGTTCGAATTTTCTACTTCTGTCTTCTACTTTTCTTTTCCTCTGACACCTAAAGGAATCTCTATACTGTGACATAGAGGATTCCACATTTTCTTGTTCCCTTCTCTTTCTTATGAGCAGGAGCAAAGACAAAAGCATTCTTGTTGAGACTGATCCTGAACCCGAAAGGACATTGAAGCGAAAGCTAAGAGAAGCCAAGGCACAACTCTCTGTAGAGGACCTAACCGAATTCTTCAAAGAAGAAGAACACATGGCAGCCGAAAACAACAACAATGCCAACAATGCAAGGAAGGTGCTGGGTGACTTTACTGCACCTACTCCCAACTTTTATGGGAGAAGCATCTCTATTCCTGCCATTGGAGCAAACAACTTTGAGCTTAAGCCTCAATTAGTTTCTCTAATGCAACAGAATTGCAAGTTCCATGGACTTCCATTGGAAGATCCTCATCAGTTTTTAGCTGAGTTCTTGCAAATCTGTGACACTGTCAAGACTAATGGGGTTGACCCTGAGGTCTACAGACTTATGCTATTCCCTTTTGCTGTAAGAGACAGAGCTAGAGCATGGTTGGACTCTCAACCTAAAGAAAGCCTGGACTCTTGGGAAAAGCTAGTCAATGCCTTCTTGGCAAAGTTCTTTCCACCTCAAAAATTGAGTAAGCTTAGAGTGGAAGTCCAAACCTTTAGACAGAAGGAAGGAGAATCCCTCTATGAAGCTTGGGAAAGATACAAACAATTAATCAGAAAGTGTCCTTCTGATATGCTTTCTGAATGGAGTATCATAGGTATTTTCTATGATGGTCTCTCTGAACTGTCCAAGATGTCTTTGGATAGCTCTTCTGGAGGATCTCTTCATCTGAAGAAGACGCCTACTGAAGCTCAAGAACTGATTGAAATGGTTGCAAATAACCAATTCATGTACACTTCTGAAAGAAATCCTGTGAACAATGGGACTAGTCAGAAGAAAGGAGTTCTTGAGATTAACACTCTGAATGCCATATTGGCTCAGAACAAAATATTGACTCAACAAGTCAATATGATTTCTCAAAGTCTGTCTGGAATGCAAAATGCACCAAGCAGTACTAAGGAAGCTTCATCTGAGGAAGAAGCTTATGATCCTGAGAACCCTTCAATGGAAGAGGTGAATTACATGGGAGAACCCTATGGAAACACCTATAATCCTTCATGGAGAAATCATCCAAATTTCTCATGGAAGGATCAACAGAGACCTCAACAAGGTTTCAATAATAATAATGGTGGAAGAAACAGGTTTAGCAATAGCAAGCCTTTTCCATCATCTTCTCAGCAACAGACAGAGAGTTCTAAGCAGAATAACTCTGATTTAGCAACCATGGTCTCTGATCTAATCAAAACCACTCAAAGTTTCATGACTGAAACTAGGTCCTCCATTAGAAATTTGGAAGGACAAGTGGGTCAGCTGAGCAAGAAAATTACTGAACTCCCTCCTAGTACTCTTCCAAGCAATACAGAAGAAAATCCAAAAGGAGAGTGCAAGGCCATCAACATGGCCGAATTTTGGGAAGAAGAAGAGGCAGTGAACGCCACTGAGGAAGGCCTCACTGGACGTCCACTAGCCTCCAATGAGTTCCCCAATAAGGAACCATGGGAATCTGAGGCTCAAACTGAGACCATAGAGATTCCATTGGACTTACTTCTGCCATTCATGAGCTCTGATGAGTATTCTTCCTCTGAAGAGGATGAGTATGTCACTGAAGAGCAAGTTGCTAAATACCTTGGAGCAATCATGAAGCTGAATGACAAGTTATTTGGAAATGAGACTTGGGAGGATGAATCCCCTTTGCTCATCAAAGAACTGGATGACTTGTCTAGGCAGAAACTGCCTCAAAAGAGACAGGATCCTGGGAAGTTTTCAATACCTTGTACCATAGGCACCATGACCTTCAAGAAGGCCTTGTGTGACTTAGGGTCAAGTGTAAACCTCATGCCTCTCTCTGTAATGGAGAAGTTAGGGATCTTTGAGGTGCAAGCTGCAAAAATCTCACTAGAGATGGCAGACAATTCAAGAAAACAAGCCCATGGACTTGTAGAGGATGTTCTGGTAAAGATTGGAGACCATTACATCCCTACTGATTTCATAGTCCTAGAGACTGGGAAGTGCATGGATGAATCCATCATCCTTGGCAGACCCTTCCTAGCCACAGCAAAGGCTGTGATTGATGTTGATAGAGGAGAGTTGATCATTCAAGTGAATGAAGAATCCTTGATGTTTAAGGCTCAAGGATACCCCTCTGTCATCATGGAGAGGAAGCATGCAGAGCTTCTCTCAAAGCAGAGCCAAACAAAGCCCCCACAGTCAAACTCTAAGTTTGGTGTTGGGAGGCCACAACCAAACTCTAAGTTTGGTGTTGAACCCCCACATTCAAACTCTAAGTTTGGTGTTGGGAGGTTCCAACATGGCTCTGAGTATCTGTGAGGCTCCATGAGAGTCCTCTGTCAAGCTACTGACATTAAAGAAGCGCTTGTTGGGAGGCAACCCAATGTTATATTCTATCTATTTTATTTTGTTATTTTCTCTTTTTTGTAGGTTGATGATCATGAGAAGTCACAAAATCAATGAAAAAAGCAAAAACAGAATGAAAAAATAGGAAGAAAAACAGCACACCCTGGAGGACGCACCTACTGGCGTTTAAACGCCAGTGAGGTTAGCTGTTGGGCGTTTAACGCCCAGTCTGGCACCATTCTGGGCGTTTAACGCCAGAAAGGGGCACCAGACTGGCGTTAAACGCCAGAAAGGGGCAAGAAGCTGGCGTTAAACACCAGAAATGGGCATCAGCCCGGCGTTTAACGCCAGAAATGGCTAAAAACGTGATTTTGTTTGCCATTTGGTGCAGGGATGACTTTTCCTTGACACCTCAGGATCTGTGGACCCCACAGGATCCCCACCTACCCTACCACTCTCTCTCTTCTTCACCCATTCACCAATCACCTCAACACCTCTTCCCCAAAAACCCTTCACCTATCAAATCCCATCTTTCTCTTCACCACTCACATCCATCCTTCATAAAACTCCACCTACCTCACCATTCAAATTCAAACCACCTTCCCACCTAAACCCACCCTCAAATGGCCGAACCCTCCCATCCGCCTCTCCTATATAAACCCTCCTTCACTCCTTCATTTTCACACATCCTAAACACCATTTCTCTCCCCTTTGGCCGAACACAAAGCCATTCCCTTCTTCCTCATTTCTTCTTCTTCTACTCTCTTCTTTCTTCTTTTGCTCGAGGACGAGCAAACATTTTAAGTTTGGTGTGGTAAAAGCATTGCTTTTTGTTTTTCCATAACCATTTATGGCATCCAAGGCCGGAGAAACCTCTAGAAAGAGGAAAGGGAAGGCAAAAGCTTCCACCTCCGAGTCATGGGAGATGGAAAGATTCATCTCAAGGGTGCATCAAGACCACTTCTATGAAGTTGTGGCCTTGAAAAAGGTGATCCCCGATGTCCCTTTTTCACTCAAAAAGGGTGGATATCCGGAGATCCAACATGAGATCCGAAGAAGAGGTTGGGAAGTTCTTACCAACCCCATTCAACAAGTCGGAATCTTGATGGTTCAAGAGTTCTATGCCAATGCATGGATCACCAAGAACCATGATCAAAGTGTGAACCCGGACCCAAAGAATTATCTTACTATGGTTTGGGGGAAATACTTGGATTTTAGTCCGGAAAGTGTGAGGGTGGCGTTCAACTTGCCTATGATGCAAGGAGATGAACATCCTTACACTAGAAGGGTCAACTTTGATCAAAGGTTGGACCAAGTCCTCACAATTATATGTGAAGAGGGCGCCCAATGGAAGAGAGATTCAAGAGGGAAGCCGGTTCAATTAAGAAGGCATGACCTCAAGCCCGTGGCTAGAGGATGGTTGGAGTTCATCCAACGCTCAATCATTCCCACTAGCAACCGGTCCGAAGTTACCATAGACCGGGCTATCATGATTCATAGCATCATGATTGGAGAAGGAATAGAAGTTCATGAGGTTATAGCCCAAGAACTCTATAAGGTGGCGGACAAGTCCTCTAGCTTGGCAAGGTTGGCCTTCCCTCATCTCATTTGTCACCTCTGTTATTCAGTTGGAGTTGACATAGAGGGAGACACCCATATTGATGAGGACAAGCCCATCACTAAGAAGAGGATGGAGCATACAAGAGACCCCACTCATCATGAGATCCCTGAGATACCTCAAGGGATGCACTTTCCTCCACAAAACTATTGGGAGCAATTAAACACCTCCCTAGGAGAATTGAGTTCCAACATGGGACAACTAAGGGTGGAGCATCAAGAACACTCCATCATCCTCCATGAAATTAGAGAAGATCAAAGAATCATGAGAGAGGAGCAACAAAGACAAGGAAGAGACATTGAGGAGCTCAAGCACTCCATAGGATCTTCAAGAGGAAGAAAGAGCCGCCATCACTAAGGTGGACCCGTTCCTTGATTTCCTTGTTCTTTATTCTTCTGCTTTTCGAATTTTAGTGCTTATGTTTATCTATGTTTGTGTCTTGTGATCATTAGTGTCTTAGTGTCTATGCCTTAAAGTTATGAATGTCCTATGAATCCATCACCTCTCTTAATAAAAACGTGCTTAATGGAAAAAGAAAAAGAATTGCATGAATTTTGAATTTTATAACAGTTTAATTATTTTGATGTGGTGGCAATATTTTTGTTTTCTGAATGTATGCTTAAACAGTGCATATGTATCTTGAATTTGTGGTTTATGAATGTTGGCTCTTGAAAGAATGATGAAAAAGGAGACATGTTACTGAGGATCTAAAAAATCATTACAATGATTCTTGAAGCAAGAAAAAGCAAAAAAAAAATCGAAAAAAAAAGAGACAAAGAAAAGAAAACGAAAAAAAAAAGAGAGAAAAGAAAGAAATAAAGTTGTGATCCAAGGCAAAAAGAGTGTGCTTAAGAACCCTGGACACCTCTAATTGGGGACTCTAGCAAAGCTGAGTCACAATCTGAAAAGGTTCACCCAATTATGTGTCTGTGGCATGTATGTATCCGGTGGTAATACTGGAAGACAGAGTGCTTTGGGCCACAGCCAAGACTCAATAAGTAGCTATGTTCAAGAATCATCATACTTAACTAGGAGAATCAATAACACTATCTGGATTCTGAGTTCCTAAAGAAGCCAATCATTCTGAATTTCAAAGGATAGAGTGAGATGCCAAAACTATTCAGAGACAAAAAGCTAAAAGCCCCGCTCATCTAATTAATACTGATCTTCATAGATGTTTTTGGAATTCATTGCATATTCTCTTCTTTTTATCTTATTTGATTTTCAGTTGCTTGAGGACAAGCAACAATTTAAGTTTGGTGTTGTGATGAGCGGATAATTTGTACGCTTTTTGGCATTGTTTTTAGTATGTTTTTTAGTAAGATCTAGTTAGTTTTTAGTATATTTTTATTAGTTTTTAGTTAAAATTCACTTTTCTGGACTTTACTATGAGTTTTTGTGTTTTTCTGTGATTTCAGGTATTTTCTGGCTGAAATTGAGGGACCTGAGCAAAAATCTGATTCAGAGACTAAAAAGGACTGCAGATGCTGTTGGATTCTGACCTCCCTGCACTCGAAGTGGATTTTCTGGAGCTACAGAAGCCCAATTGGCGCGCTCTCAACGGCGTTGGAAAGTAGACATCCTGGGCTTTCCAGCAATATATGATAGTTTATACTTTGCCCAAGATTTGATGGCCCAAACCGGCGTTCAAAGTCACCTTCAAGATTTCCAGCGTTAAACGCCGGAACTGGCACCCAAATGGGAGTTAAACGCCCAAACTGGCACTAAAGCTGGCGTTTAACTCCAAGAAGAGTCTCTACACGAAAATGCTTCATTGCTCAGCCCAAGCACACACCAAGTGGGCCCGGAAGTGGATTTTTATGTCATTTACTCATTTCTGTAAACCTTAGGCTACTAGTTCTCTATAAGTAGGACCTTTTACTATTGTATTTGCAGACTTTGGTAGCTATCTTCATTTTATGCTATCTTAGATCATTGGGAGGCTGGCCATTCGGCCATGCCTAGACCTTGTTCTTATGTATTTTCAACGGTGGAGTTTCTACACACCATAGATTAAGGTGTGGAGCTCTGCTGTACCTCGAGTATTAATGCAATTACTATTGTTCTTCCATTCAATTCCGCTTGTTCTTGTTCTAAGATATCACTTGTTCTTCAACTTAGATGAATGTGATGATCCGTGACACTCATCATCATTCTCACCTATGAACGTGTGACTGACAACCACCTCCGTTCTACCTTCGATTGGGTGAATATCTCTTGGATTCCTGATTGCACGATGCATGGTTGATCGCTTGACAACCGAGTGCTCGCCTGACAACCGAGCCAACCATTCCGTGAGATCAGAGTCTTCGTGGTATAGGCTAGAACTGATGGCGGCATTCAAGAGAATCCGGAAGGTCTAACCTTGTCTGTGGTATTCTGAGTAGGATTCAATGATTGAATGACTGTGACGTGCTTCAAACTCCTAGCAGGCGGGGCGTTAGTGACAAACGCAAAAGAATCGCTGGATTCTATTCCGGCCTGACCGAGAACCGACAGCTGATTAGCCATATGCTGTGACAGAGCATAGGAACATTTTCACTGAGAGGATGGGAGGTAGCCACTGACAACGGTGAAACCCTACATAAGCTTGCCATGGAAAGGAGTAAGAAGGATTGGATGAAGACAGTAGGAAAGCAGAGAGACGGAAGGGAAGGCATCTTCATGCGCTTATCTGAAGTTCCTACCAATGAATTACATAAGTACCTCTATCTTTATCTTTATGTTTATTTCGTTCATCACCATATCCATTTGAGTTTGCCTGACTAAGATTTACAAGATGACCATAGCTTGCTTCATACCAACAATCTCTGTGGGATCGACCCTTACTCGCGTAAGGTTTATTACTTGGACGACCCAGTACACTTGCTGGTTAGTTGTGCGAAGTTGTGTTTATGCCATGGTATTGAACACCAAGTTTTTGGATTCATTACCGGGGATTATTTGAGTTGTGAAAAGTATTGATCACAATTTCGCGCTACCAATAGTCGAAACTTGTAAGCCACAAAATGCATCAAGACCTTTATTCTTTCGACCCACAACAACGGTAGTTGCAACCACACCTCCATACTACTTTTACAGTAATAGCAGCAACTTTAATCGTGACATGCAATGACCGGAACTTAAACCTTATGGCAATAACACCCTCCAAATCCTTAGAAACATATAGCGGAATAGCGATTAAAATGATTTTCAGAGTAAAAACAACTTACTGTAACAAATGAATTAAGTACCATGCAACCGTAGCTCTAGCAGTTGACTTCGGCGAGCTCCAGTAATGGCGGCTTCAACCAGCAGCGGAAATAACTCACAAGAGGGTGGTGGCTCCTTTGGTGGTTTCCCACAATGGCGACTATGGCAGAGGGGACGGAAGAACATAGCTCGACGGCAAACAAAGGAGCACAGCAGTGACTGGGCAATGATGAATGATGACGGGATCTAATGGCGATGCTTGGTGGACGAAATTGTGATCACTACAACTTCGCACAACTAACGAGCAAGTGTACTGGGTCGTCCAAGTAATAAACCTTACGCGAGTAAGGGTCGATCCCACAGAGATTGTTGGTATGAAGCAAGCTATGGTCACCTTGTAAATCTCAGTCAGGCAAACTCAAATGGGTATGGTGATATACGAATAAAACATAAAGATAAAGATAGAGATACTTATGTAATTCATTGGTAGGAATTTCAGATAAGCGTATGAAGATGCTTGTCCCTTCCGTCTCTCTGCTTTCCTACTGTCTTCATCCAATCCTTCCTACTCCTTTCCATGGCAAGCTTAAGCAAGGGTTTCACCGTTGTCAGTGGCTACCTCCCATCCTCTCAGTGGAAATGTTCAACGCACCCTGTCACGGCACGGCTATCCATCTGTCGGTTCTCAATCAGGCCGGAATAGAATCCAGTGATTCTTTTGCGTCTGTCACTCACGCCCCGCCCTCAGGAGTTTGAAGCACATCACAGTCATTCAGTCATTGAATCCTACTCAGAATACCACAGACAAGGTTAGATCTTCCGGATTCTCTTGAATGCCGCCATCAGTTCTAGCCTATACCACGAAGACTCTGATCTCACGGAATGGCTGGCTCGGTTGTCAGGCGATCAACCATGCATCGTGTATCAGGAATCCAAGAGATATTCACCCAATCTAAGGTAGAACGGAGGTGGTTGTCAGGCACACGTTCATAGGTGAGAATGATGATGAGTGTCACGGATCATCACATTCATCAAGTTGAAGAACAAGTGATATCTTAGAACAAGAACAAGCGGAATTGAATAGAAGAACAATAGTAATTACATTAATACTCGAGGTACAGCAGAGCTCCACACCTTAATCTATGGTGTGTAGAAACTCCACCGTTGAAAATACATAAGAACAAGGTCTAGGCATGGCCGAATGGCCAGCCTCCCAATGATCCAAGAACTAGATGTCCAAAGATGAAAATACAATAGTAAAAGGTCCTATATATAGAGAACTAGTAGCCTAGGGTGTACAGAGATGAGTAAATGACATAAAAATCCACTTCTGGGCCCACTTGGTGTGTGCTTGGGCTGAGCATTGAAGCATTTTCGTGTAGAGACTCTTCTTGGAGTTAAACGCCAGCTTTTATGCCAGTTTGGGCGTTTAACTCCCACTTTGGTGCCAGTTCCGGCGTTTAACGCTGGGAATTCTGAGGGTGACTTTGAACGCCAGTTTGGGCCATCAAATCTTGGGCAAAGTATGGATTATCATATATTGCTGGAAAGCCCAGGATGTCTACTTTCCAACGCCGTTAAGAGCGCGCCAATTGGGCTTCTGTAGCTCCAGAAAATCCACTTCGAGTGCAGGGAGGTCAGAATCCAACAGCATCTGCAGTCCTTTTTAATCTCTGAATCAGATTTTTGCTCAGGTCCCTCAATTTCAGCCAGAAAATACCTGAAATCACAGAAAAACACACAAACTCATAGTAAAGTCCAGAAAAGTGAATTTTAACTAAAAACTAATAAAAATATACTAAAAACTAACTAGATCATACTAAAAACATACTAAAAACAATGCCAAAAAGCGTACAAATTATCCGCTCATCAATGCTCCTCGCAGCTCCACGGACGGCGGCGGCGGATTTGACGGCAAGGGGAGGACAACGACATGAACATAGGCTCCCTCCTCCCTTGACTCGCGTTTACTTCTCCGACTCCTCGCATTCGTTCTGGTTTCTCCCTCTCCTCGACGATGACGATGACGACGGTGATAGTGACGTCCATCGGCGCCACCTTCCTCCTTCCCCCCTCCCATTTTCTTCTTCTACTATTTCGGTTCTCCTTCCTCTCCGTTCTCTCTTTTCTCTTCTCTCCTTCCCTTTCCCTTTTCTTTTCTTTTTCTCTTTTGACTATTGGGTATTGAGGGTGAGCGGGTGGCGGCATGTCTGTGTGAGGATGAGTGGAGTGTTTATGAAATTTGGATTAGTGTTGTGTATTTGGGAATTAGGGTTTTGGATAGTTTGGTAATTTTAATAAAATTAGGGGATAAAGTAATAATTTAAATCCAAATTAAATACAAAATAACTATCTTTGAAATACCATTTAATTATCAACTTGTAAATTATTTTCAAATAAGTACTAATTGAATGAAAATTAGAGATAATCAAATTAGTTTTCCTTTATTCATAAAATAAAGTTCAAAATCTAAATACTCAAGTTAAAACATACAAAATTTTCATTATTTTTCAATTATTAAAACTTTAAATTTTGAATACGAAAATTGCCCAATTGATATAAAAATATCTGAAAATATCATCTTTTGTAAATATAATAAACCATAAATAACTTATTATTTAATTTTTAAAAATCTGGGATTTTACATCCTACCCCACTTATAAAAATTTTCATCCTCGAAAATTAATACAAAACAAAAGGCATTTATATTACTATACTTTTGAACAGATTTAGGGAAAAAGCAAAAAGATCTCAGCATACTTTTATATATATATAGTTTCAAATACTAGGATTTTTATATGGCATAAAAAAATAAGGAAAAAAGTGTGGTACAAAGCAGAAGCTATAAGATAGGCTCAATAGAAAAAGGTTACAGGGTTCTAACACTTTACCAGAACTTGAAAAAACACAATAAGGTGCAAATTTTCAAGGTAGGTGTTTGCAAAAACAATGTGGTTAACAAGTCAACACTCTTGTTTCCTTAACTAATCAAGCAGTAGGCGCTCTCTAACCCACTTATTACTCTCCAAGAACACTCTTACTCCATAATCTCCTAATCCTATTGATGAGCGGATAATTTATACGCTTTTTGGCATTGTTTTTAGGTAGTTTTTAGTAAGTTCAAGCTACTTTTAGGGATGTTTTCATTAGTTTTTATGTTAAATTCACATATCTGGACTTTACTTCGAGTTTGTATGTTTTTCTGTGATTTCAGGTAATTTCTGGCTGAAATTGAGGGACTTGAGCAAAACTCTGAAAAAGGCAAACAAAAAGGACTGCTGATGTTGTTGGAATCTGACCTCCCTGCACTCGAAATGGATTTTCTAGAGCAACAGAACTCCAAATGGTGCGCTCCCAACGGCGTTGGAAAGTAGACATCTAGAGCTTTCCAGCAATATATAATAGTCCATACTTTATTCGGAAATTGACGATGTAACTTGGCATTGAACGCCAAGTACATGCTGCTGTCTGGAGTTAAACGCCAGAAACACGTCATGATCCGGAGTTGAACGCCCAAAACACGTTATAACTTGGCGTTCAACTCCAAGAAAAGCCTCAGCTCGTGGATAGATCAAGCTCAGCCCAAACATACACCAAGTGGGCCCTGGAAGTGGATTTATGCATCAATTACTTACTCATGTAAACCCTAGTAGCTAGTTTATTATAAATAGGACTTTTTACTAGTGTATTAAGAATCTCTGGACGCCTAGTCCTTAGACCATGGGGGCTGGCCATTCGGCCATGCCTGAACCTTTCACTTGTGTATTTTCAACGGTGGAGTTTCTGCACACCATAGATTAAGGGTGTGGAGCTCTGCGGTACCTCAAGTTTCAATACAATTACTATTACTTTCTATTCAATTCTCTTTTATTCTTATTCCAAGATATACGTTGCACTTCAACTTGATGAATGTGATGATCCGTGACACTCATCATCATTCTCACCTATGAACGCGCGTGATTGACAACCACTTCCGTTCTACTCTAGGCCGGGCGCATATCTCTTAGATTCCCCAACAGAATCTTCGTGGTATAAGCTAGAATTGATGGCGGCATTCATGAGAATCCGAAAAGTCTAAACCTTGTCTATGGTATTCTGAGTAGGATTCTGGGATTGAATGACTGTGACGAGCTTCAAACTCCTGAAGGCTGGGCGTTAGTGACAGACACAAAAGAATCAAGGGATTCTATTCCAACCTGATTGAGAACCGATAGATGATTAGCCGTGCTGTGACAGAGCATAGGACCATTTTCACTGAGAGGATGGGATGTAGCCATTGACAACGGCGATGCCCTACATACAGCTTGCCATGGAAAGGAGTAAGAAGGATTGGATGAATGTAAGAAGAAAGTAGAGATTCGAGAGGAGCACAACATCTCCATACGCCTATCTGAAATTCCCACTATTGATTTACATAAGTATTTCTATCTTATTTTATTTTCTGTTTAATTATTAATTTTCGAAACCCATAACCATTTAATCTGCCTAACTGAGATTTACAAGGTGACCATAGCTTGCTTCATACCAACAATCTCTGTGGGATCGACCCTTACTCACGTAAGGTATTACTTGGATGACCCAGTACACTTGCTGGTTAAGTTGAACGGAGTTATGATCACACCAGGGATTATTAAGATCCCAATTCATCACACCATGATCTCTTTGGGGTATTTTTGATTTCATACAAATACAAAGAGACCAACTTTAAGGATCACAATTTCGTCCACCAAGTTTTTGGCGCCGTTGCCGGGGATTGTTCGAGTATGGACAACTGACGGTTCATCTTGTTGCCCAGATTAGGTAATTTTTCTTTTCAAAAATCTTTTTCAAAATTTTTCTTTTCTTTTTTGTTTTTTCCAAAAATATTTTCGAAAATTTTTTTTAATAAAAATCCAAAAAAATTAGAAAATCATAAAAACTAAAAATATTTTGTATTTCTTGTTTGAGTCTTGAGTCAATTTTTAAGTTTGGTGTCAATTGCATGCTTTAAAAATTTTTCTTGCATTTTTCAAAAATCTCATGCATTCATGGTGTTCTTCATGATCTTCAAGTTGTTCTTGACAAGTCTTCTTGTTTGATCTTGATGATTTCTTGTTTTGTGTTGTTTGTTGTTTTTCATGTGCATTTTTCGTTTGTTAGAGTCCATGCATTAAAGATTTCTAAGTTTGGTGTCTTGCATGTTTTCTTTGCATAAAAAATTTTTCAAAAATATGTTCTTGATGTTCATCATGATCTTCAAAGTGTTCTTAGTGTTCATCTTGACATTCATAGTGTTCTTGCATGCATCTTGTGTTTTGATCCAAAATTTTTATGTTTTGGATCATATTTTTGTTTTTCTCTCTCATAACTAAAAATTCAAAAATAAAAAAATATCTTTTCCTTATTTCCCTCCAAATTTTCGAAATTTTGGGTTGGCTTGGTCTTTCAAAATTAGTTGTTTCTTACAATTCAAGTCAAATTTTCAATTTTAAAAATCTTATCTTTTCAAAATCTTTTTCAAAAAATTATATCTTTTTCATTTTTTTCTATTTTTCAAAAATTTCAAAAATCTTTTTCAAAATATTTTCAAAATCTTTTTCTTATCTTTATATCATATTTTCGAAAATTAGCTAACAATTAATGTGATTGATTCAAAAATTTGAAGTTTGTTACTTTCTTGTTAAGAAAGGTTCAATCTTTAAGTTCTAGAATCATATCTTGTAGTTTCTTGTTAGTGAAGTAAGTAATTTTAAATTTTTTGAATTAAATCTTGTTATCTTTTATCTTATCTTTTTCAAAATTTTATCTTTTCCAAAAATTTGATTTTAAAATATCTTGTCTAACTTCTTATCTTCTTATCTTTTCAAATTTGATTTTAATATCTTTTTCAACTAACTAATTAACTTTTTGTTTGTTTCCTATCTTTTTCAAAAAACCAACTAACTACCTATCCCTCTCTAATTTTCGAGAATACTTCTCTCTTTTTTTCAAAAATTCTTTTTAATAATTTTAATTTTTAATTTTAATCTTATCTTATTTCTAATTTTCAAAAATTACTAACCCCTTTTTCAAAATTATTTTCGAAATTTCCCCTCTCTTCTCTTACTCTATTTAATTATTTAATTACTAACACTTCTCTTCACCTCTCTCCATCTAAATATCCAAACCCACTCTTCTTCATTCTTTTCCCCTTTCTTTTTCTACTAACATAAAGGAATCTCTATACTGTGACATAGAGGATTCCTCTTTCTTTTCTGGTTTTCTTTTCTTTCATATGAGCAGGAACAAGGAAAATGGCACTCTTGTTGAAATTGATCCAGAACCTGAAAGGACTCTGAAGAGAAAATTAAGAGAAGCTAAGTTACAACAATCCAGAAACAACCTTTCAGAAATTTTTGAACAAGAGAAGGAGATGGCAGCCGAAAATAATAATAATGCAAGGAGAATGCTTGGTGACTTCACAAAGCCAACGTCCAAATTTGATGGAAGAAGCATCTCTA
Organism: Arachis hypogaea; assembly: GCF_003086295.3. NCBI lineage: Eukaryota > Viridiplantae > Streptophyta > Magnoliopsida > Fabales > Fabaceae > Arachis > Arachis hypogaea. Next base: position 32,825,590 of record NC_092044.1, on the reverse strand, counting down.
TTCCTGCCATTGGAGCCAATAACTTTGAGCTGAAGCCTCAGCTAGTTGCCTTAATGCAACAAAACTGCAAGTTTTATGGACTTCCATCTGAAGATCCTTACCAGTTTTTAACTGAGTTCTTGCAGATTTGTGAGATTGTAAAGACGAATGGAGTTGATCCTGAAGTCTACAGACTCATGCTTTTCCCTTTTGCTGTAAGAGACAGAGCTAGAATTTGGTTGGATTCACAACCCAAGGATAGCCTGGACTCCTGGGATAAGCTGGTCACTGCCTTCTTAGATAAATTCTTTCCTCCTCAAAAGCTGAGCAAGCTTAGAGTGGATGTTCAAACCTTCAAACAAAAAGATGGTGAATCCCTCTATGAAGCTTGGGAAAGATACAAGCAGCTGACCAAAAGATGTCCATCTGACATGTTTTCAGAATGGACCATATTAGATATATTCTATTATGGCCTGTCTGAATTTTCGAAAATGTCATTGGACCATTCTGCAGGTGGATCTATTCACCTAAAGAAAATGCCTGAAGAGGCTCAAGAACTCATTGACATGGTTGCAAACAACCAATTCATGTACACTTCTGAGAAGAATTCCGTGAATAATGGGATACCTCAGAAGAAGGGAGTTCTTAAAATTGATGCTCTGAATGCCATATTGGCTCAGAACAAAGTGTTGACTCAGCAAGTCAACATGATCTCTCAAAGTCTGAATGGATGGCAAAATGCATCCAACAGTACTAAAGAGGCAGCTTCTGAAGAAGCTTATGATCCTGAGAACCCTGCCATGGCAGAGGTTAATTACATGGGTGAACCTTATGGAAACACCTATAACTCATCATGGAGAAATCATCCAAATTTCTCATGGAAGGATCAACAAAAGCCTCAACAAGGCTTTAACAATAGTGGACGCAATAGGCTGAGCAATAGCAAGCCTTTTCCATCATCTTCTCAGCAATAGACAGAGAATTTTGAACAAAACACTTCTAATTTAGCCAATCTAGTCTCTGATCTGTCAAAATCCACTTTCAGTTTCATGAGTGAAACAAGATCCTCCATTAGAAATCTGGAGGCACAAGTGGGCCAGCTGAGTAAGAAAATCATTGAAACTCCTCCCAGTATTCTCCCAAGCAATACAGAAGAGAATCCAAAAGGAGAGTGCAAGGCCATTGATATAATCAATATGGCCGAATGCACAAGGGAGGAGGAGGACAAAAATCCTAGTGAGGATGACCTCCTAGGACGTCCCTCAAGCAAGAAGGAATTTCCTATTAAGGATCCACAGGAATCTGAGGCTCATATGGAGACCATAGAGATTCCACTAAATCTCCTTCTGCCATTCATGAGCTCTGAAGACTATTCTTCCTCTGAAGAGGATGAAGATGTGACTGAAGAGCAAGTTGCTCAATATTTAGGAGCTATCATGAAGCTGAATGCCAAGTTGTTTGGTAATGAGACTTGGGAAAGTGAACCTCCCTTGCTCATTAATGAACTAGATACCTGGATTCAGCAAACTCTACCTTAAAAGAAACAAGATCCTGGCAAGTTCTTAATACCTTGTACCATAGGCACCATGACCTTTGCAAAAGCTCTGTGTGATCTGGGGTCAGGGATAAATCTTATGCCACTCTCTGTAATGGAGAAGCTGGGGATCATTGAGGTACAACCTGCCTTGTTCTCATTATAATTGGCAGACAAGTCATTGAGACAAGCTTATGGAATAGTGGAGGATGTGTTAGTAAAGGTTGAAGGCCTTTACATCCCTGCTGATTTCATAATCTTAGACACTAGGAAGGAAGAGGATGAATGCATTATCCTTGGAAGACCTTTCCTAGCCACAGCAGAAGCTGTGATAGATGTCAACAGAGGTGAAATAGTCCTTCAATTGAATAGGGACTACCTTGTGTTTAAGGCACATGGCCATCCCTCTGTGACAAAAGAGAGTAAGCATGAAGAGCTTCTCTCAGTTCAGAGTCAAGAAGAGCCCCCACAGTCAAACTCTAAGTTTGGTGTTGGGAGGGTAAAGATCCCATATCCAAACTCTAAGTTTGGTGTTGGGACTATACAACATTGACCTGATCACCTTTGTGGCTCCATGAGAGCCACTGTCAAGCTATTGACATTAAAGAAGCGCTTGTTGGGAGGCAACCCAATTTTATTTATCTAATTTTTATTTTTATTGTTATTTTGTGTTTTATTAGGTACATGATCATGTGGAGTCACGAAAAAATCATAAAAATTAAAAATAGAAGCAAAAACAGCAGAAAAAAAATTCACACCCTGGAGGAAGCACAGGCTGGAGTTCAACGCCAGTAAGATGTATCTGGCTAGCGTTCAACGCCAGAACAGAGCATGAATCTGGCGCTGAACGCCAGAAACAAGCAACATTTTGGCGCTGAATGCCAGGAATGTGCATAGAAGGAAAAGCTGGCGCTGAACGCCAGCAACAAGCATGAAACTGGCGTTCAACGCCAGAAACATGTTACATGTGGGCGTTGAACGCCCAGAGTGTGCACCACTCGGCGTTTATACGCCAGAATGGTGTGCAAAGGCATTTTACATGCCTATTTGGTGCAGGGATGGAATTCCTTGACACCTTTGGATCTGTGGACCCCACAGGATCACCTCAGAATCTGTGGACCCCACAGGATCCCCACCTAACATATTCCCACCTTACCTCCTAATCCTATTTTGTGATGAGTATTCCCCCCATGTCACACTTCCCAAAACCCTTCACCAATCACCTCAATCCCTCTTTCCAATCACTCCCTTCACCACTCACATCCATCCATTCTTCCCCATAAATCCCACCTACCTTCAAAAATTTAAAAATATTTTCCCTCCCAATCCCACCCTATATGGCCGAAACTTCACTCTCCCCTCTCCCTATATATACCCTTCCATTCTACTTCATTTTCACACAACACAACCCCCTCTTCTTCACCTTGGCCGAACCTACATCTCTCCCTCTCTACCATATTCTCTTCTTCTTCTTCTTCTCTTCTTCTTTCTTCTCTTGCTCGAGGACGAGCAATATTTTAAGTTTGGTGTGGTCAAAGCACAATCTTTTTTGTTTTCCGCTACCATCAATGGCACCTAAGGCCGGAGAATCCTCTAGAAAAGGAAAAGGGAAGACAAAAGCTTCCACCTCCGAGTCATGGGAGATGGAAAGATTCATCTCCAAGAGCCATCAAGACCACTTCTATGATGTTGTGGCAAAGAAGAAGGTGATCCTTGAGGTCCCTTTCAAGCTCAAGAAGAATGAGTATCCGGAGATCTGACATGAGATCCGAAGAAGAGGTTGGGAAGTCCTAACCAACCCCATGCAACAAGTCGGAATCTTAATGGTTCAAGAGTTCTATGCCAATGCATGGATCACTAGGAACCATGATCAAAGTATGAACCCGAATCCAAAGAATTATCTCACAATGGTTCGGGGGAAATACTTAGATTTTAGTCCGGAAAATGTGAGGTTGGCGTTTCATTTGCCCATGATGCAAGGAGATGAATGCCCCTACACTAGAAGGGTCAACTTTAACCAAAGGTTGGACCAAGTCCTAATGGACATATGTGTGGAAGGAGCTCAATGGAAAAGAGACTCCAAAGGCAAGCCAGTTCAACTAAGAAGACTGGACCTCAAGCCTGTGGCTAGAGGATGGTTGGAGTTCATTCAACGCTCCATCATTCCCACTAGCAACCGATCTGAAGTTACTGTGGATCGGGCCATCATGATTCATAGCATCATGATTGGAGAGGAAGTAGAAGTTCATGAAGTCATCTCCAATGAATTCTACAAAATAGCCGACAAGCCCTCCACCATGGCAAGGCTAGCTTTTCCTCACCTTATTTGCCATATATGTTACTCAGCTGGAGTTATCATGGAAGGAGACATTTCCATTGAAGAGGATACGCCCATCACCAAAAAGAGGATGGAGCAAGGAAGAGAGACCCTTCACGGTTCTCAAGAGATGCATGAAGAAGCTCATCATCAAGAAATCCCTGAGATGCCTCAAGGGATGCACTTTCCTCCCAACAACTATTGGGAACAACTCAACACTTCCTTAGAAGATTTGAGCCACAATGTAGAACAATTAAGGGTGGAACATCATGAGCACTCCATCATTCTCCATGAAATAAGAGAAGATCAAAGAGCAATGAGGGAGGAGCAACAAAGGCAAGGAAGGGACATAGAAGAGCTTAAGGACATTGTTGGTCCTTCAAGAAGAAGACGCCACTAAGGTGGATTCATTCCTTCTTCTTATTTCTTTCTGTTTTTCGGTTTTTATGTTGTGTTTATCTATGTTTTGTGTCTCTACTTTATGATCATTAGTAGTTAGTAACCATGTCTTAAAACTATGAATAAATTCCATTAATCCTTCACCTCTCTTAAAGGAAAAATGTTTTAATTCAAAAGAACAAGAAGTACATGAATTTCGAATTTATCCTTGAATTTAATTTAATTATATTGATGTGGTGACAATACTTTTTGTTTTCTGAATGAATGCTTTAACAGTGCATATTTTTTTGATCTTGTTGTTTATGAATCTTAAAACTGTTGGCTCTTGAAAGAATGATGAACAAAGAGAAATGTTATTGATGATCTGAAAAATCATGAAATTGATTCTTGAAGCAAGAAAAAGCAGTGAAAAAGAAGAAGCTTGCGAAAAAAAAAATAATATGGCAAAAAAAATAGAAAGAAAAAGAAAAAGCAAGCAGAAAAAGCCAATAGCCCTTAAAACCAAAAGGCAAGGGTAAAAAGGATCCAAGGCTTTGAGCATCAATGGATAAGAGGGCCCAAGGAAATAAAATCCAGACCTAAGCGGCTAAATCAAGCTGTCCCTAACCATGTGCTTGTGTCATGAAGGTCCAAGTGAAAAGCTTGAGACTGAGTGGTTAAAGTCGTGATCCAAAGCAAAAAGAGTGTGCTTAAGAGCTCTGGACACCTCTAACTGGGGACTTTAGCAAAGCTGAGTCACAATCTGAAAAGGTTCACCCAGTTATGTGTCTGTGGCATTTATGTATCCGGTGGCAATACTGGAAAACAAAATGCTTAGGGCCACGGCCAAGACTCATAAGTAGCTGTGTTCAAGAATCAACATGCTTAACTAGGAAAGTCAATAATACTATCCAAAATTCTAAGTTCCTAGAGAAGCCAATCATTATGAACTTCAAAGGAAAAAGTGAGATGCCAAAACTGTTCAGAAGCAAAAAGCTATAAGTCCCGCTCATCTAATTATAATTAATATTCATTGATATTTTGGAATTTACAGTATATTCTCTTCTTTTTATCCTAATTAATTTTCAGTTGCATGGGGACAAGCAACAATTTAAGTTTGGTGTTGTGATGAGCGGATAATTTATACGCTTTTTGGCATTGTTTTTAGGTAGTTTATAGTAAGTTCAAGCTACTTTTAGGGATGTTTTCATTAGTTTTTATGTTAAATTCACATTTCTTGACTTTACTTCGAGTTTGTGTGTTTTTCTGTGATTTCAGGTAATTTCTGGCTGAAATTGAGGGACTTGAGCAAAACTCTGAAAAAGGCTGACAAAAAGGACTGCTGATGCTGTTGGAATCTGACCTCCCTGCACTCGAAATGGATTTTCTGGAGCTACAGAATTCCAAATGGCGCGCTCTTAACGGCGTTGGAAAGTAGACATCCAGAGCTTTCCAGCAATATATAATAGTCTATACTTTATTCGGAAATTGACAACGTAACTTGGCGTTGAACGCCAAGTACATGCTGCTGTCTGGAGTTAAACGCCAGAAACACGTCATGATCCGGAGTTGAACGCCCAAAACACGTTATAACTTGGCGTTCAACTCCAAGAAAAGCCTCAGCTTGTGGATAGATCAAGCTCAGCCCAAACATACACCAAGTGGGCCCCGGAAGTGGATTTATGCATCAATTACTTACTCATGTAAACCCTAGTAGCTAGTTTATTATAAATAGGACTTTTTACTAGTGTATTAAGAATCTCTGGACGCCTAGTCCTTAGACCATGGGGGCTGGCCATTCGGCCATGCCTGAACCTTTCACTTATGTATTTTCAATGGTGGAGTTTCTGCACACCATAGATTAAGGGTGTGGAGCTCTGCTGTACCTCAAGTTTCAATACAATTACTATTACTTTCTATTCAATTCTCTTTTATTCTTATTCCAAGATATACGTTGCACTTCAACTTGATGAATGTGATGATCCGTGACACTCATCATCATTCTCACCTATGAACACGTGTGATTGACAACCACTTCCGTTCTACTCTAGGCCAGGCGCATATCTCTTAGATTCCCCAACAGAATCTTCGTGGTATAAGCTAGAATTGATGGCGGCATTCATGAGAATCCGGAAAGTCTAAACCTTGTTTATGGTATTCCGAGTAGGATTCTGGGATTGAATGACTGTGACGAGCTTCAAACTCCTGAAGGCTAGGCGTTAGTGACAGACGCAAAAGAATGAAGGGATTCTATTCCAACCTGATTGAGAATCGACAGATGTTTAGCCGTGCTATGACAGAGCATAGGACCATTTTCACTGAGAGGATGGGATGTAGCCATTGACAACGGCGATGCCCTACATACAGCTTGCCATGGAAAGGAGTAAGAAGGATTGGATGAATGTAAGAAGAAAGTAAAGATTCGAGAGAAGCATAGCATCTCCATACGCCTATCTGAAATTCCCACTATTGATTTACATAAGTATTTCTATCTTATTTTATTTTCTGTTTTATTATTAATTTTCGAAACCCATAACCATTTAATCTGCCTAACTGAGATTTACAAGGTGACCATAGCTTGCTTCATACCAATAATCTCTGTGGGATCGACCCTTACTCACGTAAGGTATTACTTGGATGACCCAGTACACTTGCTGGTTAAGTTGAACGGAGTTATGATCACACCAGGGATTATTAAGATCCCAATTCATCACACCATGATCTCTTTGGGGTATTTTTGATTTCATACAAATACAAAGAGACCAACTTGAAGGATCACAATTTCGTCCACCACCTATTCTGTTATATGCATCCGATATATCCGTGGTAATGTCCAGTTTCACGTCAAGCCCTAAGGTTTCATTCCCAATCTTCAACATAGCTCATCTTCACAATTTCCAACTATAATTTATCAAATAACTCATCTGAAGGTTCTTAACCTCATTAATAACTTTGCAAACCTATTACCGGTCATAAGTCTAACATCCACAAAACTCTTTCGTGAGAAATCATAAGGATACCTTGTACCATGATCAAACAAGGTCATAGAAAAACAACAAAATGCACCAAAAAGAAATTAAAGTGCATATCAGGAAAGAATTTGAACTAAGAATGTAACATCCTACCATTTATTGCCTTATGCTTAAGTCACAATTTAATTATGGTTTAGTGCTACGACATAAGGTTAAGATATAAATACATATATATGTAAAGGAATATTATACTAGAAGCCTGTAAAAGGATTTAAAACTCGAGGAAAAGACAATTCGTCGATTACTCATACTCATTTAATGTATATATATAAGTGCGCTGGGAGAAAGGTAGATAATTAAAAGCTCGAAGGAAGAATAAGAGTAAAGAGACATATATAAGTATATATAAGTATCAACTAGTCTCGGCCCGCGAAGATTAGGCCGGCTAGAGTTACAACAGTAAAACAATTGGATAAATGATAAACCCCGTTTTTAGGGTTTATCTTGTGTTGAATTTAGAGTATTTTGATAACCTTTTCTCACATTTAGCCAATGAATTAGCATAGTTTTGTAATCTCTCCCGTATTTGTGCTTGAATGTAAAAACATGCTTTTTAAGCCTTTAATTTGGTAATTTTAATTCATTCTTGATTCTATAAGATGCCTTGATGTGTTTGCTAGTAATCTCAGGTTAAAATAGGCTAGGCATGGATCAAAGGATGCAAGGAAGGAAGCATTCAAATGGAAAGAAGCATAAAAAGCCAAAGAAGTAATCTCAGCCAATGACGCACACGCGCACAAGGCGCTCGCACGCACATTGCGAATTTGGCCAGGGACGCGTACACGTACCGTGCTCATCCGCGCCGATGGCCGCACGTGAGTTTTAAATAGAAAACGTGCCCAGCAATTTCTGGGAAGTTGTGGGGCCCAGTTACAACCAATTTTGGCGCCCAAGTGCTTTAAAGGACCAAGGATTGAAGGGGATAGGATTCATTCATCATTCTATCATTCTAGCCATGTTATGTTTCATTAAGACTTTAAGATTAGTTTAGAGATAGATTCTAGAGAGAGAAGCTCTCACTTCTCTCTAGAATTAGGATTAGGTTTAGGTAAACCTCTCCTCTTAGATCTAGGTTTAATTCATGCTTTGATTTATTTTTCCTCTATCAATTCTTACTTCTCTACTCTCCTCCTCTCTAGTTTTTTATTTCAATTCTTGTAATTCTTCACTTTGTTGTAGACCTATTCTTATTCTTTTGTTTTCTTTCAATAATGCAATTTGAGGTAATTCATGATAATTGTGATTTCCTTGATTATTGTTGTTAATTCTTTGTATTCAATTGTAGTTAGAATTCTTTCTTGTTGTGATTTACTATACTTTTCTTTTGTGCCTTCCAAGTATTTGATGGAATGCTTAGGAGGATGTTAGAGTAGAATTTTATGTTCTTGGCTTGGGAAGATAACTTAGGAACTCTTGAGCTACTAATATCCAAGTGATTGATAATTGATAGCCATTGACTCTAGCCTTCATTATTTCAATTAGTGGGAACTAGGATTATGGACTTGGATTGATATAACTCACTTGACTTTCCTTTGCTATTTGTTATAGGATGACTTAGTGAGATTGATCCTTGAAACTATCATAATTATGATTAGTGACAATGATATAGGTCCTTGATCATCAAACCTTGCCAAGACCATTTTGTTAATAAAATTTCATTACCATTTACTATTCATGTTTCTCATCTAAAACCCCAAAATAAACAAGTTCATAACCAATAACAAGAACACTACCCTACAAGTCCGTTGAGAGACGATCCGAGGTTTAAATACTTCGGTTTATAGATTTTAGGGGTTTGTACTTGTGATAAACAAATTTTTGTATGAAAGGATTATTGTGGTTTAGAGACTATACTTTACAACGAGATTTCATTAGTGAAATTCTAAACCGTCAAAAATTCAATCATCAATAAACATAACATATCTCTCCAGAATACATCATAAGCCTCTAAAACCAAGTCTTCAAAATAAGTGCATAAGATAAATGTTTCCAAAAGAAGGAGAGAGTCTAAGATTAAAGCAGAATAAAAGGTCTTCTTCGATGTCTTTCCAGATAAACCTTTCGCTCACTGAGAAGTGCCAGGATCTGCATCTAAAAAGTAATAATTCCCGAAACAGGTGAGAACATCATCCCTTACAGGATTCTCAGCAGGGCAATAATTCCAAATAGAGACTATGTAAAACCACATGAAACCACTAGGCAATCCTAATCTCCAATCACACAAAGTTCGAGCCTAGGGTTCTTACTAATTCGATCAAGGTAGATAAACTAAATCTCGACTATATCATAGATTTCCAACTCATTTAATATCATAGATTTCCAAAATCATCATCTTTCTCAATATCATAGATTTCCAACTCATTTAATAATTCAATATTAAATTTTAGTTTCAATATTATTAATTCATTCTCACTTTTTCTTTTCCACAATTCTCAATGGTGGACGAAATTGTGATCCATATTCTTTGTACTTGTATGAAATTTAATAATTCGCTCTATTTGAAGTCACAAATTCGTTCAACTAACCAGCAAGCGTACTGGGTCGTCCAAGTAATAAACCTTACGTTAGTAAGGGTCGATCCCAAAGAGATTGTTGGTATGAAGCAAGCTATGGTCACCTTGTAAATCTCAGTCAGGCGGATTCAAGTATAATTGGATTATTGGTTTAAATTTGATTAATGGAATAAATAGAAAATAAAGATAAATAAACTAAGATAGAAATACTTATGTAAATTAATAGTGGGAATTTCAGATCGGCGTGTGGAGATGCTAGAATCCTCTCGAATCTCTACTTTCCTATTGCTTTCATCCAATCCTTCTTACTCCTTTCCATGGCAAGCTGTATGTAGGGCATCACCATCATCAATGGCTACTTTTAATCCTCTCGGGAAAATGGTCCTATGCGCTGTCACTGCACGGCTAATCGTCTGGAGGCATCACCCTTGACAATGGCTACATCCCATCCTCTCAGTGAAAATGGTCCAAATGCTCTGTCACAGCACGGCTAATCATCTGTCAGTTCTCAATCAGGTTGGCGTAGAATCCATTGATTCTTTTGCGTTTGTCATCACGCCCAGCCTTTAGGAGTTTGAGGCTTGTCACAGTCATTCAATACCGGAATTCTACTTGGAATACCACAGACAAGGTTAGACTTTCTGGATCCCCATGAATGCCGCCATCTATCTAGCTTATACCACGAAGATTCTGTTGGGGAATCTAAGAGATATGCGCCCGTCCTAGAGTAGAACGGAAGTGGTTGTCAATCACGCGCGTTCATAGGTGAGAATGATGATGAGTGTTACGGATCATCACATTCATCAAAGTGTTGTGCAACGTATATCTTGGAATAAGAATAAAAGAGAATTGAATAGAAAGTAATAATAATTGTATTGAAACTTGAGGTACAGTAGAGCTCCACACCCTTAATCTATGGTGTGCAGAAACTCCACCGTTAAAAATACATAAGTGAAAGGTTCAGGCATGACCGAATGGCCAGTCCCCTAAAACATGCTCAATGGCCTCCTAAGATGAAGAATAAAAACAAAACTGAGACCAAAGATGAAACGTGGTCAAAAGACGACTAATACACTAGTAAACAGTCTTATTTATACTAAACTAGCTACTAGGGTTTACATGAGTAAGTAATTGATGCATAAATCCACTTCCGGGGCCCACTTGGTGTATGTTTGGGCTGAGCTTGATCTATCCACGAGCTGAGGCTTTTCTTGGAGTTGAACGCCAAGTTATAACGTGTTTTGGGCGTTCAACTCCGGATCATGACGTGTTTCTGGCATTTAACTCCAGACAGCAGCATGTACTTGGCGTTCAACGCCAAGTTACGTCGTCAATTTCCGAATAAAGTATGAACTATTATATATTGCTGGAAAGCTCTGGATGTCTACTTTCCAACGCTTTTGAGAGCGTGCTATTTGAAGTTCTGTAGCTCCAGAAAATCCATTTCGAGTGCAGGGAGGTCAGATTCCAACAGCATCAGCAGTCCTTTTTGTCAGCCTTTTTCAGAGTTTTGCTCAAGTCCCTCAATTTCAGCCAGAAATTACCTGAAATCACAGAAAAACACACAAACTCATAGTAAAGTCTAGAAATATGAATTTAACATAAAAACTAATGAAAACATCCCTAAAAGTAGCTTGAACTTACTAAAAACTACCTAAAAACAATGCCAAAAAGCGTATAAATTATCCACTCATCACAACACCAAACTTAAATTGTTGCTTGTCCCCAAGCAACTGAAAATCAAATAGGATAAAAAGAAGAGAATATACTATAAATTCCAAAATATCAATGAATATTAATTCTAATTAGATGAGCGGGACTTGTAGCTTTTTGCTTCTGAACAGTTTTGGCATCTCACTTTTTCCTTTGAAGTTTAGAATGATTGGCTTCTCTAGGAACTTAGAATTTTGGATAGTGTTATTGACTTTCCTAGTTAAGTATGTTGATTCTTGAACACAGCTACTTATGAGTCTTTGCCATGGCCCTAAGCACTTTGTTTTCCAGTATTACCACCGGATACATAAATGCCACAGACACATAACTGGGTGAACCTTTTCAGATTGTGACTCAGCTTTGCTATAGTCCCCAGTTAGTGGTGTCCAGAGCTCTTAAGCACACTCTTTTGTTTTGGATCACGACTTTAACCACTCAGTCTCAAGCTTTTCACTTGGACCTTCATGACACAAGCACATGGTTAGGGACAGCTTGATTTAGCCGCTTAGGCCTGGGTTTTATTTCCTTGGGCCCTCCTATCCATTGATGCTCAAAGCCTTGGATCCTTTTTACCCTTGCCTTTTGGTTTTAAGGGCTATTGGCTTTTTCTGCTTGCTTTTTATTTTTCTTTCTATTTTTTTCGCCATTTTTCTCTTTTTTTTTCACAAGCTTTTTACTTTTCACTGCTTTTTCTTGCTTCAAGAATCAATTTCATGATTTTTCAGATCATCAATAACATTTCTCTTTGTTCATCATTCTTTCAAGAGCCAACAATTTTAACATTCATAAACAGCAAGATCAAAAATATGCACTGTTCAAGCATTCATTCAGAAAACAAAAAGTATTGTCACCACATCAATATAATTAAATTAAATTCAAGGATAAGTTCGAAATTCATGTACTTCTTGTTCTTTTGAATTAAAACATTTTTCATTTAAGAGAGGTGAAGGATTAATGGGATTATTCATAACTTTAAGACATAGTTACTAACTACTAATGATCATGAAGTAGAGACACAAAACATAGATAAACATACAACATAAAAACCGAAAAGCAGAAAGAAATAAGAACAAGGAATGAATCAACCTTAGTGAGGGTGGCGCCCTCTTGAAGGTCCAATGGTGCTTTTTGAGCTCCTTTATGTCTCTTCCTTGCTTCTGTTGCATGATCCCTAGTAATTTTGGTGTTCCTATCCTTAGTTGCTCCCAATAATTGTGTGGAGGACAATTTATCCCCTGAGGTATCTCAGGGATCTCTTTATTTGCAGTCAAATGTTCTACCACTAAGCTATAAACCCTTTACATGAGTCTTTCCATCTCCCATGACTCAGAGGTGGAAGCTTTTGTCTTCCCTTTTTTTTCTCTTCTTCTTTTTTTTTTTGAGATTTCTCTGGCCTTAGGTGCCATTAATGGTTATGGAAAAACAAAAAGCTATGCTTTTACCACACCAAACTTAGAAAATTGCTCGCCCTCGAGCAAGAGAAGAAAGAAAAGATGAAGAATAAGAAGAAGATATGGAGGAGATTGAGGGATGTGTGTATTCGGCTATATGGGAGGGATTGGGTGGGAAAGAGAATTTGAATTTTAAAGGTAGGTGGGGTGTATGGGGAAGAGTGGATAGATGTAGGTGGTGAATGAGAAACAGAAGGGATTGAAGTTGTTGGGAAGTGTGTTTTGGGGAAGAGTGGAATGGGATTAGGAGGTAAGGTGGGAATATGTTAGGTGGGGATCCTGTGGGGTCCACAGATCCTGAGGTGATCCTGTGGGGTCCACAGATCCTGAGGTGTCAAGGAATTCCATCCCTGTACCAAATAGGCATGTAAAATGCCATTGCACACCATTCTGGCATTTAAACGCCGAAGTGATGCACATTCTGGGCGTTCAACGCCCATGTGAAGCATGTTCTGGGCGTTGAACGTCAGTTTCATGCTTGTTACTGGCGTTCAGCGCCAGCTTTTCCTCTAGGTACATTTCTGGCGTTCAAACGCCAGAATGTTGCTTGTTTCTGGCGTTCAGCGCCAGATTCATGCTCTGTTCTGGCGTTGAACGCCAGCCAGATGCACCTTACTGGCGTTGAACGCCAGCCTGTGCTTCCTCCAGGGTGTGATTTTTCTTCTGCTGTTTTTGATTCTGTTTTTAATTTTTATATTTTTTTTCGTGACTCCACATGATCATGTACCTAATAAAACACAAAATAACAATAAAATAAAAATTAGATAATTAAAATTGGGTTGCCTCCCAACAAGCGCTTCTTTAATGTCAATAGCTTGACAGTGGCTCTCATGGAGCCACAAAGGTGATCAGGTCAATGTTGTATAGTCCCAACACCAAACTTAGAGTTTGGATATGGGATCTTGACCCCAAACTTAGAGTTTGGTTGTGGCCTCCCAACACCAAACTTAGAGTTTGACTGTGGGGGCTCTTCTTGACTCTGAACTGAGAGAAGCTCTTCATGCTTACTCTCTTTTGTCACAGAGGGATGGCCATGTGCCTTAAACACAAGGTAGTCCCCATTCAATTGAAGGACTAATTCACCTCTGTTGACATCTATCACAGCTCCTGCTGTGGCTAGGAAAGGTCTTCCAAGGATGAGGCATTCATCCTCTTCCTTCCTAGTGTCTAAGATTATGAAATCAGCAGGGATGTAAAGGCCTTCAACCTTTACTAACACGTCCTCCACTATTCCATAAGCTTGTCTCAATGACTTGTCTGCCAATTGTAATGAGAACAAGGCATGTTGCACCTCAATGATCCCCAGCTTCTCCATTACAGAGAGTGGCATAAGATTTATCCTTGACCCCAGATCACACAGAGCTTTTGCAAAGGTCATGGTGCCTATGGTACAAGGTATCAAAAACTTGCCAGGATCTTGTTTCTTTTGAGGTAAAATTTGCTGAATCCAGGTATCCAGTTCACTAATGAGCAAAGGAGGTTCACTTTCCCAAGTCTCATTACTAAACAACTTGGCATTCAGCTTCATGATAGCTTCTAAATATTGAGCAACTTGCTCTCCAGTCACATCTTCATCCTCTTCAGAGGAAGAATAGTCTTCAGAGCTCATGAATGGCAGAAGGAGATTTAATGGAATCTCTATGGTCTCTATATGAGCCTCAGATTCCTTTGGATCCTTAATAGGAAATTCCTTCTTGCTTGAGGAATGTCCCAGGAGGTCTTCCTCACTAGGATTTTCATCCTCCTCCTCCCTTGTGCATTCGGCCATATTGATCAAATCAATGGCCTTGCACTCTCCTTTTGGATTCTCTTCTGTATTGCTTGGGAGAATACTGGGAGGAGTTTCAATGACTTTCTTACTCAGCTGGCCCACTTGTGCCTCCAGATTTCTGATGGAGGATCTTGTTTCACTCATGAAACTGAAAGTGGATTTTGACAGATCAGAGATTAGATTGGCTAAATTAGAAGTGCTTTGTTCAACATTCTCTGTCTGTTGCTGAGAAGATGATGGAAAAGGCTTGCTATTGCTCAGCCTATTGCGTCCACCATTGTTAAAGCCTTGTTAAGGCTTTTGTTGATCCTTCCATGAGAAATTGGGATGATTTCTCCATGATGAATTATAGGTGTTTCCATAAGGTTCACCCATGTAATTAACCTCTGCCATGGCAGGGTTCTCAGGATCATAAGCTTCTTCAGAAGCTGCCTCTTTAGTACTATTGGATGCATTTTGCCATCCATTCAGACTTTGAGAGATCATGTTGACTTGCTGAGTCAACACTTTGTTCTGAGCCAATATGGCATTCATAGCATCAATTTCAAGAACTCCTTTCTTCTGAGGTATCCCATTATTCACGGAATTCCTCTCAGAAGTGTACATGAATTGGTTATTTGCAACCATGTCAATGAGTTCTTGAGCTTTTGCAGGTGTTTTCTTTAGGTGAATTGATCCACCTGCAGAATGGTCCAATGACATTTTCCAAAATTAAATAGGCCATAATAGAATATATCTAATATGGTCCTTTCTGAAAACATGTCAGATGGACATCTTTTGGTCAGCTGCTTGTATCTTTCCCAAGCTTCATAGAGGGATTCACCATCTTTTTGTTTGAAGGTTTGAACATCCACTCCCAGCTTGCTCAGCTTTTGAGGAGGAAAGAATTTATCCAAGAAGGCCGTGACCAGCTTATCCCAGGAGTCCAGGCTATCCTTAGGTTGTGAATCCAACCATATTCTAGCTCTGTCTCTTACAGCAAAAGGGAAAAGCATGAGTCTGTAGACTTCAGGATCAACTCCATTCGTCTTTACAGTCTCACAGATCTGCAAGAACTCAGTTAAAAACTGATAAGGATCTTCAGATGGAAGTCCATAAAACTTGCAGTTTTGTTGCATTAAGGCAACTAGCTGAGGTTTCAGCTCAAAGTTGTTGGCTCTAATGGCAGGAATGGAGATGCTTCTTCCATCAAATTTGGATGTTGGCTTTGTGAAGTCACCAAGCATTCTCCTTGCATTATTATTATTTTCGGCTGCCATCTCCTTCTCTTGTTCTAATGTTTCTGAAAGGTTACCTTTAGATTGTTGTAACTTAGCTTCTCTTAATTTTCTCTTCAGAGTCTTTTTAGGTTCTGGATCAATTTCAATAAGAGTGCCTTTTTCCTTGTTCCTGCTCATATGAAAGAGAAGAAAACAAGAAAAGAAGAGGAATCCTCTATGTCACAGTATAGAGATTCCTTTATGTTAGTAGAAAAAGAAAGGGGAGAAGAATGAAGAAGAATGAATAGTCTGTATAAAGAGTAAGGATAGGGGAGGTGAGAAGAGATGAAGAGAAGTGTTAGTAAATAAATAAAAAGAGATGAGAGAGGGAGAAATTCGAAAACAAGTTTGAAAAGGAGTTAGTGATTTTCGAAAATTAAAGATAAGATATAAGATTAAATTTAAATTAAAACTAATTAATTAATTAAAAAGAATTTTGAAAAAGGGTGAGATATTTTTGAAATTAGAGAGGGAGAAGTAGTTAGTTGGTTTTGAAAAAGATAAGAAACAAACAAAAAGTTAGTTAGTTGATTGAAAAAGATATTAAAATCAAATTTGAAAAAGATAAGAAGATAAGAAGTTAGATAAGATATTTTGAAATCAAATTTTGAAAAAGATAAAATTTTTGAAAAAGATAAGATAAAAGATAAAAAGATATGTTTGAAAAAGATTTAATTTTTAAAATTACTTAACTAACAAGAAACTAAGAGATAAGATTCTAGTACTTAAACATTGAACCTTTCTTAACAAGCGAGTAACAAAATAAAAAAGATTAATTGTTAGCTAATTTTCGAAAATTTGATATAAAGGTAAGAAAAAGATTTTGAAAATATTTTGAAAAAGATTTTTGAAATTTTCGAAAAATAAAAAAAATGAAAAAGATATAATTTTTGAAAAAGATTTTGAAAAGATAAGATTTTTAAAATTGAAAATTTTGACTTGACTTGTAAGAAACAACTAATTTTTAAAAATTTTTGACCAAGTCAACCCAAAATTTCGAAAATTTGGAGGGAAATAAGGAAAAGATATTTTTTTATTTTTTTGAATTTTTTTAATGATGAGAGAGAAAAACAACAAAAATGACTCACAACATGAAAATTATGAATCAAAACTCATGATGCATGCAAGAACACTATGAATGTCAAGATGAACACCAAGAACACTTTGAAGATCATGATGAACATCAAGAACATAATTTTGAAATTTTTTTTTGATGCAAAGAAAACATGCAAGACACCAAACTTAGAAATTTTTAATGCTTGGAAAATATGAATGCAAAGATGCACATGAAAAACAACAAACAACACAAAACAAGAAATCATCAAGATCAAACAAGAAGACTTGTCAAGAACAACTTGAAGATCATGAAGAACACTATGAATGCATGAAATTTTCGAAAAATGCAAGAAAAATTTTTAAAGCATGCAACTGACACCAAACTTAAAAATTGACTCAAGACTCAAACAAGAAACACAAAATATTTTTTATTTTTATGATTTTATGATTTTTTTGTATTTTTATTATATTTTTCGAAAATATACTTTAGAAAAACGAAAATAATAATAAAAAAATATTTTTGAAAGAGTTTTGAAAACTTTTTGAAAAGAAAATTATCTAATCTGAGCAACAAGATGAACCGTCAGTTGTCCATACTCGAACAATCCCCGGCAACGGCGCCAAAAACTTGGTGGACGAAATTGTGATCCATATTCTTTGTACTTGTATAAAATTTAATAATTGGCTCTATTTGAAGTCACAAATTCGTTCAACTAACCAGCAAGTGTACTGGGTCGTCCAAGTAATAAACCTTACGTGAGTAAGGGTCGATCTCACAGAGATTGTTGGTATGAAGCAAGCTATGGTCACCTTGTAAATATCAGTCAGGCGGATTCAAGTATAATTGGATTATTGGTTTAAATTTGATTAATGAAATAAATAGAAAATAAAGATAAATAAACTAAGATAGAAATACTTATGCAAATTAATAGTGGGAATTTCAGATCGGCGTGTGGAGATGCTAGAATCCTCTCAAATCTCTACTTTCCTATTGCTTTCATCATATTCTTCTTACTCCTTTCCATGGCAAGCTGTATGTAGGGCATCACCATCATCAATGGCTACTTTTAATCCTCTCGGGAAAATGGTCCTATGCGCTGTCACTGTACGGCTAATCGTTTGGAGGCATCAACCTTGATAATGGCTACATCCCATCCTCTTAGTGAAAATGGTCCAAATGCTCTGTCACAGCACGGCTAATCATCTGTCGGTTCTCAATCAGGTTGGAGTAGAATCCATTGATTCTTTTGTGTTTGTCATCATGCCCAGCCTTCAGGAGTTTGAAGCTTGTCACAGTCATTCAATACCGGAATCCTACTCGGAATACCACAGACAATGTTAGACTTTCCGGATTCCCGGGATCCTACTCGGAATACCACATACAAGGTTAGACTTTCCGGATCCCCATGAATTCCGCCATCTATCTAGCTTATACCACGAAGATTCTGTTGGGGAATCTAAGAGATATGTGCCCGGCCTAGAGTAGAACGGAAGTGGTTGTCAATCACGCGCGTTCATAGGTGAGAATGATGATGAGTGTCACGGATCATCACATTCATCAAAGTGTTGTGCAATGTATATCTTGGAATAAGAATAAAAGAGAATTGAATAGAAAGTAATAATAATTGTATTGAAACTTGAGGTACAGTAGAGCTCCACAACCTTAATCTACGGTGTGCAGAAACTCCACCGTTAAAAATACATAAGTGAAAGGTTCAGGCATGGCCGAATGGCCAGCCCCCTAAAACGTGCTCAATGGCCTCCTAAGATGAAGAATAAAAACAAAACTGAGACCAAAGATGAAACGTGGTCAAAAGACGACTAATACACTAGTAAACAGTCTTATTTATACTAAACTAGCTACTAGGGTTTACATGAGTAAGTAATTGATGCATAAATCCACTTCCGGGGCCCACTTGGTGTATGTTTAGGCTGAGCTTGATCTATCCACGAGTTGAGGCTTTTCTTGGAGTTGAACGCCAAGTTATAACGTGTTTTGGGCGTTCAACTCCGGATCATGACGTGTTTCTGGCATTTAACTCCAGACAGCAGCATGTACTTGGCGTTCAACGCCAAGTTACGTCGTCAATTTCGGAATAAAGTATAGACTATTATATATTGCTGGAAAGCTCTGGATGTCTACTTTCCAATGCCATTGAGAGCGCGCCATTTGGAGTTCTGTAGCTTCAGAAAATCTATTTCGAGTGCAGGGAAGTCAGATTCCAACAGCATTAGCGGTCCTTTTTGTCAGCCTTTTTCAGAGTTTTGCTCAAGTCCCTCAATTTCAGCCAAAAATTACCTGAAATCACAGAAAAACATACAAACTCATAGTAAAGTCCAGAAATGTGAATTTAACATAAAAACTAATGAAAACATCCCTAAAAGTAGCTTGAACTTACTAAAAACTACCTAAAAACAATGCCAAAAAGCATATAAATTATCCGCTCATCACTCAATCATCACCTCTCATTAAGAACAACCCTCAACGTCACCACTGTCAGCATAAGAGATCCGTCAGCTGTACAAACACATACAAGACAATATAAAGAATACACAAATAGAAAGAACAGATAAAACAATTAGCATATAGGTACAATTATTCATATGGGCAAGTCAAATACAAGATGCACACCCAAACAAAACACACAAATATAAATGATATGTGCCTGCCCTATGGCCAATAAGCTCATCTGTCGGTTATACATCCAAACCCGACATGTTCGGTAGCTAACTCTGGATAGTCCCTCAGTGCACACATTCCCAAGCTCAAACTCATATTCATTGATCAATGTCCATGGGGGAAACATCTAGGAAGGTATAAGTGGCCAGCCACATCTTGCAACGAAGGATAAGAAAAGTCTCAATTCCAATCGGGAGCAAGTGAGATAAAACCACCATCATTGCATATTATCCTGGAAGCTCAAATACCGACTGGAGCAAGCGGGACAAAACTACAATCCTTGCATCTACCCCAGAAGCTCAAATACCGACTGGGAGCAAGCGAGACTAAACCACAATCCTTGTATATACCCTAGAAGCTCAATTATCAATCAAACTCATTCTCATTATCCTCTCGAATTAACTCAATCTCATCATTCAATCCTATCATCTCATTTTCATTATCCTCTCAAATTAACTCAATCTCATCATTCAATCCTATCATCTCATTTTCATTATCCTCTCAAATTAACTCAATCTCATCATTCAATCATATCATTTTATTCTCATTATCCTCTCAAATCAATTCAATCTCATCATTCAATCATGTGATCTCATTCTCATTATCCAATCATATTAACTCATTCTCATCATTCAATCATATCAACTCATTCCTACAATCACTTCAACTCAATATTTTTCTTCCCAACACTTTCTACCCTCTAATTCACTAGTTCTATACCCGTTATAGGATTTATAAAAGTTTAGAATGTTAAGAAAATGGTTTATAGGCATAAAATTCACTCCAAATCCTAGAAACTAGTTATTGGAGATACAAAAAAATAGTTAAAAATGATCATCTTTGTAAAATAGGACAGTTGTGCGTAGGCATGCCTCGTGTGTACGCACAAGTCCCCATTTGCACGTACGTGCAAAACGCACACAAAAAATATTCAATTCTAGGAATGCGGGTTGTACGTCGCATGCCTCGTGCGTACGCGTAACTCCAATTTTGTGTGTGCGCTGAAACTCGCATGAAATCATTTGTCTTCTGTTACACTCCTCATGCATACGCTGACCTCAATTTTCTGTTTGCAAAATTCAATTTTAAACCCACAAATTCAAATTATCATAACTTTTTCTACAAAATTCTATTTTCCTTCATTCTTAGATGGTTTTAAAGATCTTTCCACTAGCTTTAATTTAAGACAAATATAATTCAAATTCAAACTCCGATCACCAAGTTATGGCTTGTTGAAGTTGGCTAAAAGTATGATTTTTACCAATTCCACCTAATCTATTAATTCCATCCATTCTCAATTCAGTTCAATCCTAAACCAGCTCAAAACCATTTCTACACATCCCAAACACTCATTCATCAATTCTCAACTATTTTAATCCTAAATTAACCCGCTTCTAACTTATTTAACACATTCCATTAACTATATCCATATTCATTAACAATATGCAATATCCATTTATTCAAACTCTCAATCAACCATTAATAAATCCTCTCATTCTCATACAACAATTCACACCACTTACCTTAACTTACCACATAGGGAATTTCCTTACCAGATCACGGCCTCTAGCCCAATTTCACAAATCACAATATTCATTCATCTAATTCTCAATTAAAACTTTAACATGCATACTCATTTTCATGCAACATGACGCCAACATATATTACAATATCCACTTGCCACAATATCACATCACACTCCTTAATTTCATGTCAAAACACATCAACTGACATGATACTTATACTAGCCATTATTCAAACACATCAACAATCAATTCCATTCAACTTATTATAGGGGCAAGTAACCTAGGTTTTCACATAACCTTACATAATACCTACTCAAAACTACCACATGTACCTTAATGTCACAATTCTAAGCTTCCAAGCTTTTCTTTTTCCAAAATTCTACTAACCCAAGATTTCAATTTTTTAATCTAACACCATATTATACAATCTGGCACAATATTAAAAATTATGGTTTTTATAAATTGATGAACAAAGATAGAAAAATGGTTTTTTACCTTTACCCACTAAAATAATGATGAATACTACCAAAAATACAAGCTAGAGAGTCACTATAACATCAAAATCACAAAAAATTCAAAATACCCAAACGAAAAATGCAATTTCATATTTGAATGAGAAAAAGAGGTTGGTATTTCAAGTTACTTACCAAACTATTCAAATAGAATTGAAGAAGGGGAGACGAGCTTCGTGTGGCCTCAAACAGTATGGTAATAGGAGCTCCATAGCAAAAGTTATAGATGTTTGAAGGTGGAGCTAGGGTTAGGATTTCTCCTCTCTTCTCCCTTCTCTCAATTTCAGCTACCCCCTTCCAAAATGAATAGAGAATATGCTGAACTGTGTGTTAAGTGTGGGTATTAATACTTGGACTTGGGCCTCATGTGGCCCAATTTTATTTTCTTAGTCTGTTGGCCTAACTTTGGACTAAAACCCTTAAGATAAGCATTTTAATTCGCACCCTAAATATTCTTATTTCTTCAAATTATAAATATTAATTCTTTAATCTTTTTTTGCTCTCATTTAATTTATTTCTTAGTTGTTAATTATTTATTTAGTATTTTACCGGGTTTTACAAAGAAGCTTCGATAGAAACAATGAAGCATACCCAAACAAAATAAGTTCCAGTCGATTCCAAGAAACACAAGTTCATGAATGGAGGTAACTCAACTCAATAGCAAGTTTTTAGAGGTCCAAAAAGTAACTCTCAAATAAGATCAAAAAATGATATATGCAAACAAAGGAACAAGATTGAAAGATACTCAAATCAATGTTCAAGAAGGAATCTGAAATAAAGAACTCAAATGTCAAACATGGAAGGAAAAACATATCAAGACACAAGGATACAAGCAAAAATTAAGATCTGGAATTGAGCTATCCTTAAAGAGGAACTTCTATATTGTCTATGATAACCCGTTAGTATTCCCAAATACACAAACCCATAGCATTAGGTTGGCCAAACCGAATACCAGGAAATGTGCACAGTAGACTAACAGAGTGAATTAGTAGACAGTCCTGTGCATAAAGCTCTAACTCTAGTCATCAAGACAAGACCTACTATATGACGGATGCTCATAGTATACAATTGAAGTATAGTCAGTCCATTCCTCAGGCTCTACAGGAAAGACTACTCTAATACCATAATTTGACACCCTTACTACTAGAATGCCACGCTTTCGGCTGTGTCATTCTGATAATAAGGACATTACAACTATGGGTGGCAAGCGGGGAAGCTCGCCCCATCCCGCCCCGCCTTGCCAGAAGCCCACCCCGCCCCGCCTAGTGAGGCGGTCCTAGAATTCCACCCCGCCCCGCCTAACTGCGGGCTGGCGGGCTAAGCCCGCCAAAACTCCTCTTTTTTACTATTAACTACTAAATAATATATATAATTTCACAGCCATATTAATAAATTTATAATTTCTAAAGGCATAAAAAAAATTATTTTTTTATATTCACAAACATTAAAGTCTTTATAATTATAAATATCTAATAAACATAATTATAAACCAAGTTTTTTATCCAAAACATAATTATAAATATGTCTCCAAAGAAAAATAAACATAATCCAAACCATAATTATAAATATTGTCTCCAAAGCAACATAAACATAATTCAAAACACTCAATTTTCATCTTCATACTCTTGTAAATTGGGTTGGAGGAAGTTGAATTTTGGCCAAAAAATTGCAAAAGTACCCCCTGCAAAAAAAAAAAAGCCCGGCGGGGAAGCCCACCCCTCCTCGCCGAAGCCCGCAATTTAAGCGGTGTGGGTTAGACAGGCTTTTACTCTTTGGCGGTCCCAATTTTCCAACCCGGCCTGCCTTTTTTGGTGGGTTATGTAGGCCGGCCCGGCGGGTTTAGGTCCGTTTGCCACCCCTAATTACAACTGCTTAAGTATACATGTTCACATAGTCAGAGCCTCTAACTGAAAATCGGATCGACTTTTCTTTGAAAAATTGGAAATACTTTTTCTTTTATACATACATACATACAAATATATATACTCAAATACATCTCATCACTTTATATTCACAGGAATAACTTCTACAAGTATATATGTATATACAAAATTATCAAATCACAACTCATATCCCTCTTTACAAAAATGTAATAATAATGGCGTGGAAAAATAACAACTAAGTTAATACAACAAAGAAAAGCACGATCAAAAGCTCAGTAGAATCTTCATCAGTTTTCTCGTCTGTTTCCTAAAAAGGATAAGGCTGTAGGGGGTGAGAACCTGAGAACCTAATGGTCTCACCAGAAGAGTTTAAGAATTGTTATAGAAGGATATATATATATATATATATATATATATATATATATATATATATATATATATAATTAAAATTCATTTAATTGTGGTGATCATTGCTCGTCTTATGAATCCTTTTCTCTAACTTAATTTTGTTTGTTCTTAAAGTCATCCAATTCCTTATTCATTAAATCCCTAACCTTGATCTTTGTTTCAAAGTCATGTGTGATGAGCGGATAATTTATACACTTTTTGGCATTATTTTTAGGTAATTTTTAGTTGGATCTAGCTACTTTTAGGATGTTTTTATTAGTTTTTATGCAAAATTCACATTTTTGGAATTTACTATGAGTTTGTGTGTTTTTCTGTGCTTTCAGGTATTTTCTGGTTGAAATTGAGGGACCTGAGCAAAAATCTGATGCAGGCTGAAAAAAGGACTGCTGATGTTGTTGGATTCTGACCTCCCTGCACTCGAGATGGATTTTTTGGAGCCACAGAACTTCAAATGGTGTGCTCTCAACTGCGTTGGAAATTAGACATCCAGAGCTTTCCAGCAATATATAATAGTCTTTACTTTGTTCAAGTTTAGACTACGCAAACTGGCGTTCAACGCCAGTTCCATGCTGCATTCTGGAGTAAAACGCCAGAAACACGTCAAAAACCGGAGTTAAACGCCAAAAACACGTTACAACTTGGTGTTTAACCCCAAGAAAAGCCTCTGCACGTGTAAAGCTCAAGCTCAGCCCAAGCACACACCAAAGTGGGCCCCGGAAGTGGATTTCTACACTTAGACTTATTTCTGTAAACCCTAGTAGCTAGTTTAGTATAAATAGAACCTTTTACTATTGTACTCAGCATCTTGTCTTTTGATGGATCTTTAGTCAGTGTATGTGATTTTAGACCTTCATGGGGGCTGGCCATTCGGCCATGCCTGGACCATCACTTATGTATTTTCAACGGTGGAGTTTCTACACACCATAGATTAAGGTGTGGAGCTTTGTTGTTCCTCGAGTATTAATGCAATTACTATCATTCTTCTATTCAATTCAGCTTATTCTTATTCTAAGATATTCGCTGCACTTCAATATGATGAATGTGATTATCCGTGACACTCATCATTATTCTCACCTATGAACGCGTGCCTGACCACCACTCCCATTTTATCATAGATCGAGCGCATATCTCTTGGATTCCTTGATCAGAATCTTCGTCGTATAAGCTAAAATTATTGGCGGCCATTCCTAAGATCCGAAAAGTCTAAACCTTGTCTGTGGTATTCTGAGTATGATTTGAGATGGGACTCGCGAGTGTTGGGCATAGTGACAGACGAAAAAGAATCACTGGATTCTATTCCGACATGATCGAGAATCGACAGATGATTAGCCGTGCTGTGACAGAGCATTTAGACCATTTTCACTAAGAGGATGGGAAGTAGCCATTGATAACGGTGACGCCCTACATATAGCTTGCCATAGAAAGGAGTATGAAGGATTGGATGAAGAAAGTAGGAAAGCAGAGATTCAACAGGAACAAAGCACCTCCATACACTTATCTAAAATTTCCTCCAATGATTTACATAAGTATCTCTATCTTTATTTTATGCTTTGTTTACATTTATTTTTGAAAACCATTATAACCATTTGAATCCGCCTAACTGAGATTTACAAGATGACCATAGCTTGCTTCATACCAACAATCTCCGTGGGATCGACCCTTACTCACGTAAGGTATTACTTGGACGACCCAGTGCACTTGCTGGTTAGTTGTGCGAAGTTGTGACAAAGTGTGATTCATATTTGAGAGCTCCAAGTCTTTGGCGCCATTGTTGATGATCACAATTTCATGCACCAATGTGATTATCCATTCAAAAATAAGAAATCATCAAACACCACTGATGAGCGGATAATTTATATGCTTTTTGGCATTGTTTTTAGGTAGTTTTTAGTAGGATCTAGCTACTTTTAGGGATGTTTTTATTAGTTTTTATGCAAAATTCACATTTATGGACTTTACTATGAGTTTGTGTATTTTTCTGTGATTTCAAGTATTTTCTGGCTGAAATTGAGGGACCTGAGCAAAAATCTGATTCAGGCTGACAAAGGACTGCTGATGCTGTTGGATTCTGACCTCCCTGCACTCGAAATGCATTTTCTAGAGCTACAAAACTCCAAATGGTGCACTCTAAACTGCGTTGGAAAGTAGACATCCAGGGCTTTCCAGAAATATATGATAGTCTATACTTTATTCGAGTTTACACAACGCAAACTGGCGTTCAACGCCAGCTCCATGCTACATTATGGAGTGAAACGCCATAAACACGTCACAAACCAGAGTTAAACGCCAAAAACACGTTACAACTTGGTGTTTAACTCCAAGAGAAGCCTATGCGCATGTAAAGCTCAAGCTCAGCCCAAGCACACACCAAAGTGGGCCCCGAAAGTGGATTTCTGCACTTAGACTTATTTCTGTAAACACTAGTAACTAGTCTAGTATGAATAGGACATTTTACTATTGTATTAGACATCTTTGGTCTCAATTTTAATCGATTGTTCATCTTAGAAGACTATTGATCACGTTTTGGAGGCTGGCCTCTCGGCCATGCCTGGACCTTTATCACTTATGTATTTTCAACGGTGGAGTTTCTAGACACCATAGATTAAGGTGTGGAGCTCTGCTGTACCTTGAGTATTAATGCAATTACTATTGTTCTTCTATTCAATTCACGCTTATTCTTATTCTAAGATATCACTTGTACTTCAACCTGATGCATGTGATGATCCATGACACTCATCATCATCTGTCCCTATGAACGCGTTCCTGACAACCACTTCCGTTCTACAAGCGAGAGCTAGAGTGTGTATCTCTTGGATTCCTTAATCAGAATCTTCGTGGTATAAGCTAGAATCCATTGGCAGCATTCTTGAGAATCTGGAAAGTCTAAACCTTGTCTGTGGTATTCCGAGTAGGATTCTGGGATTGAATGACTGTGACGAGCTTCAAACTCGCGAGTGTTAGGCGTAGTGACAGATGCAAAAGGATCAATGGATCTTATTCCGACATGATCGAGAACCGACAGATGATTAGCCGTGCTGTGACAAAGCATTTGGACCATTTTCACTGAGAGGATGGGAAGTAGCCATTGACAACGGCGACGCCCTACATACAGCTTGCCATGGTAAGGAGTAAGAATGATTGGATGAAAGCAGTAGGAACACAGTATCTTCATGCGCTTATCTGAAATTCCCACCAATGAATTACATAAGTATCTCTATCTCTATTTTATGCTTTATTTATCTTTATATTTGAAAACCATTATAACCATTTGAATCCGCCTAACTGAGATTTACAAGATGACCATAGCTTGCTTCATACCAACAATCTCCGTGGGATCGACCCTTACTCACGTAAGGTATTACTTGGACGACCCAGTGCACTTGCTGGTTAGTTGTGCGAAGTTGTGACAAAGTGTGATTCACGTTTGAGAGCTCCAAGTCTTTGGCGCCATTATTGATGATCACAATTTACGCGCACCAACCGCCACAAGTCAAAATACATATCAAATTTCACCAAACCTACCAAGACATATAACTTACCCAATTATGGCCTCTGGCCCAACATATAATCACTGACAAGCCACCACACTCCACCATAATCCAAACCAATGAGTCACAAGCACAAGCAATCAAACAGACAATTACACAATCACACATAGAGAATAATTATGACAAGTAACACAATTAGCAGTTAACAGAATATCAATTAGGTAAACCACAACAATTATACAAACCTAAGAAATTTCAAACAAATGTAGTATGATGCATGGCTATACCTAAACAGACCATGAGCTCACGTGTTGGTTGGTTGCTAGCACCTGACAACATTTCTAAGATAGGCATTACGTATCGTCATCCCTACCTCTAAAAACAACCCTTCCATGAGTGTTACATATCACTGTCCTCATGGGGAATCATTCATTTGGTCTTCAGTGAGTGTTATGTAAATCCTGAGAAATTAATGAATAATTAGCTAATAAATTAATTATTATTTAAAAAAATTAGAAAATTAAATTTTATAATCTAAAAAGGTAAAAATATTAAAAATATGAATTATAACACTAATTTTAAAGGTTTTAGCCCAAAACTGGGCCAACGGGTCAAACCGGTTGGACCGGGCCCAAACTGGGTTCAAGGCCCCACATATACAAACAAGGACGGATCCAAAAATGTTATCATGGGGGGGGGGGGGCAATAATATATATAATATAAAAATATATATGCAAATAAATTATAATGTAAGATGCATTACAAAAATATACTGATAGAGAATATATATTTAAAGTAAAAAAAATGTGTACTTTTTACTAACGAAGTGGTACATGTCGATTCTTCATATCATAAAATTCATCGATAATAGAATCTGTGTCAAATCTTTCAGCAATCTTCTTCTCAATGTAAATCAAAAGACAATTAGCAAGAAATTCATCTTCCATTTTGTTTCTGAGTCTATTCTTCACAATATTCATAGCTGAAAAAGATCTCTCAATTATAGCAGTTGAAACAAGGAGAGTTAATACCAAGCGAAACAAATGATCAATCAAAGGATATGTTAAAGACTTTCCTTTCTTCATTAATCCTTGATATAACTCTGAAATTGTGCACAAGTTAGTCAAGTCAACATGATTAGGAATATCAAGTTCATAATGTTGAGCTTGCATTCTAATGTGAAATTTCTCTTGGTCACTGAAGTCACCTGGATAAAACCGTTCTACTAATCACATACTTTGTTGACACTGAAGAACTTATAATTATCTCTGGGATCTAAAGTTGAACTCAAAGTAAGCAATTCCACTATATTATCATTGAATCTTCCATTAAGCTCTTGCAATTGTGTATCAATTACAGCCAGAAATAAATTAATACGGTAATGATGCTCCACTGAAATTTGATCAACAATTTTGCGAGTTTGGCCTCTTCTAGGCATATGCAATGCATTCATATCAGGAACTTCAACTTCATGTTTCTCACAAAATAATATAACTTTGGTGCATGAAATTGTGATCTCTAATAATGGCATTCAACTTGGTATGCGCATCTACTAACTCAGCACTTTCTTCACAACTTCGCACAACTAACCAGCAAGTGCACTGGGTAGTCCAAGTAATAAACCTTATGTGAGTAAGGGTCGATCCCACGGAAATTGTTGGTATGAAGCAAGCTATGGTAATCTAGTAAATCTCAGTTAGGTGGATAATAAATGGTTATGGAATTTTTGAATAGTAATAATAGATAAATAGAAAATAAAGATAGAAATACTTATGTAGATCATTGGTGGGAATTTCAAATAGGCGTATGAAGATGTTGTGCTTCTTCTGAATCTCTGCTTTCCTACTGCCTTCATACAATCCTTCTTACTCCTTTCCATGGCAAGATGTATGTAGGACATCACCGTTGTCAATGGCTACATCCCATCCTCTTAGTGAAAATGGTCCAAATGCTCTGTCACAGCACGGCTAATCATCTATCGGTTCTCGATCATGTCAGAATAGAATCCATTGATTCTTTTGCGCTTGTCATCACGCCTAACAATCGCGAGTTTAAAGCTCGTCACAGTCATTCAATCCCTGAATCCTACTCAGAATACCACATACAAGGTTTAGACTTTCCGGATTCTCATGAATGCCGCCATCAATTCTAGCTTATACCACGAAGATTCTGATCAAGGAATCCAAGAGATATGTGCTCGGTCTAAGGTAGAATGAAAGTGGTTGTCAGTCACACGTTCATAGGTGAGAATGATGATGAGTGTCATGGATCATCGCATTCGTCATGGTGAAGTGCAACGAATATCTTAGAACAGGAATAAACTGAATTGAATAGAAAATAGTAGTAATTGCATTGAAACTTGAGGTACAGCAGAGCTCCACACCCTTAATCTATGGTGTGCAGAAACTCCACCGTTGAAAATACATAAGTGATACTGGTCCAGGCATGGCCGAATGGCCAGCCCCCATAAATGATCAAAAAGACCAAATGGTCAAGAGACTATATTGTCAAAAGACGCTTAGTATAATAGTAAAAAGTTCTAATTATATTAAACTAGCTACTAGGGTTTACAGAAATAAGTAATTGATACAGAAATCCACTTCCGGGGCCCACTTGGTGTGTGCTTGGGCTGAGCTTGAGCTTTACACGTACAGAGGCTTCTTTTGGAGTTGAACGCCAAGTTGTAACATGTTTTTGGCGTTCAACTCTAGTTCGTGACGTGTTTCTGGCGTTTGACTCCAGAATGCAGCATGGAACTGGCGTTGAGTGCCAGTTTGCGTCATCCAATCTCGAATAAAGTATAGACTATTAAATATTGCTGGAAAGCTCTGGATGTCTACTTTCCAACTCTGTTGAGAGCGCATCATTTGAAGTTCTGTAGCTCCAGAAATTCTATTTCGAGTGCAGGGAGGTCAGAATCCAACAGCATCATCAGTCCTTTGTCAACCTTCTTATCAGAGTTTTGCTCAGGTCCCTCAATTTCAGCCAGAAAATACCTGAAATCATAGAAAAACACACAAACTTATAGTAAAGTCCAGAAATGTGAATTTATCATAAAACTAATGAAAGCATCCCTAAAAATAGCTAGATCCTACTAAAAACTACCTAAAAATAATGCCAAAAAGCGTATAAATTATCCGCTCATCACAACACCAAACTTAAATTGTTGCTTGTCCCCAAGCAACTGAAAATCAAATTAGATAAAAATAAGAGAATATACTATAAATCACAAAATATCGTTGAATATTAGTTCTAATTAGATGAGCGGGACTTTTAGCTTTTTGCTTCTGAACAGTTTTGGCATCTCACATTATCCTTTGAAGATTAGAATGATTGGCATCTATAGGAACTCAGAGTTTCAGATAGTGTTATTGATTCTCTTAGTTAAGTATGTTGATTCTTTAACACAACTACTTTTATGAGTCTTGGCCGTGGCCCTAAGCACTTTGTTTTCCAGTATTACCACCAGATACATAAATGCCACAGACACATAACTGGGTGAACCTTTTCAGATTGTGACACAGCTTTGCTAAAGTCCCCAGTTAGAGGTGTCCAGAGCTCTTAAGCACACTCTTTTTGCTTTGGATCACGACTTTAACTACTCAGTCTCAAGCTTTTCACTTGGACCTGCATGCCACAAGCACATGGTTAGGGACAGCTTGATTTAGCTGCTTAGGTCTGGATTTTATTTCCTTGGGCCCTCCTATCCATTGATGCTCAAAGCCTTGGATCTTTTTTTACCCTTGCCTTTTGGTTTTAAGGGCTATTGGCTTTTTCTGCTTGCTTTTTCTTTTTCTTTCTATTTTTTTTCGCCACTTTTTTTCTTTTTTCGCAAGCTTTTTCTATTCACTACTTTTTCTTGCTTTAAGAATCAATTTCATGATTTTTCAGATTATCAATAACATTTCTCTTTGTTCATCATTCTTTCAAGAGCCAACAATTTTAACATTCATAAACAACAAGATCAAAAATATGCACTGTTCAAGCATTCATTCAGAAAACAAAAAGTATTGTCACCACATCAATATAATTAAATTAATTTCAAGGATGAATTCGAAACTCGTGTACTTCTTGTTCTTTTGAATTAGGAACATTTTTCATTTAAGAGAGGTGACGGATTCATGGAATTATTCATAGCCTTAAGACATAGTTACTAAATACTAATGATCATGTAGGAAAGACACAAATATAGATAAACATTAAGCATAAAAACCGAAAAACAGAGAAATAAGAACAAGGAATGAGTCCACCTCAGTGATGGTGGTGCTTTCTTCTTGAAGAACCAATGATGTCCTTGAGCTCTTCTATGTCTCTTCTTTGCCTTTGTTGCTCCTCCATTATTGCTCTTTGATCTTCTCTAATTTCATGGAGAATGATAGAGTGCTCTTGATGTTCCACCCTTAATTGATCCATATTGTAACTCAAATCTTCTAGAGAAGTGTTGAGTTGTTCCCAATAATTGTTGGGAGGAAAGTGCATCCCTTGAGGCATCTCCGGGATTTCTTGGTGATGAGCTTCCTCATGCGTCTCTTGGGATCCATGAGTGGGCTCTCTTGTTTGCTCCATCCTCTTCTTAGTGATGGGCTTATCCTCCTCAATGGGGATGTCTCCTTCTATGATAACTCCAGCTGAGTAACATTGATGGCAAATAATATGAGGAAAAGCTAGCCTTGCCATGGTGGAGGACTTTTCGGCTATTTTGTAGAATTCAAGGGAGATGACTTCATGAACTTCTACTTCCTCTCCATTCATGATGCTATGAATCATGATGGCCCGATCCACAGTAACTTCAGATCGGTTGTTAGTGGGGATGATGGAACGTTGGATGAACTCCAACCATCCATTAGCCACAGGCTTGAGGTCCAGTCTTCTTAATTGAACCGGCTTGCCTTTGGAGTCTCTTTTCCATTGAGCTCCTTCCACACATATGTCCATAAGGACTTGGTCCAACCTTTGATCAAAGTTGACCCTTTTAGTGTAGGGGCGTGCATCTCCTTGCATCATGGGCAAGTTGAATGCCAACCTCACATTTTTCGGACTGAAATCTAAGTATTTCCCCCGCACCATTGTAAGATAATTCTTTGGATTCGGGTTCACACTTTGATCATGGTTCCTTGTGATCCATGCATTGGCATAGAACTCTTTAAACATTAAGATTCTGACTTGTTGAATGGGGTTGGTCAGAACTTCCCAACCTCTTCTTTGGATCTCATGTCGGATCTCCGGGTACTCATTTTTCTTGAGTTTGAAAGGGACCTCGGGGATCACCTTCTTCTTGGCCACAACTTCATAGAAGTGGTCTTGATAGACTTTTGAGATGAATCTTTCCATCTCTCATGACTCGGAGGTGGAAGCTTTTGTCTTCCCTTTCCCTTTTCTAGAGGTTTCTCCGGCCTTAGGTGCCATCAATGGTTATGAAAAAACAAAAAAGCTATGCTTTTACCACACTAAACTTAGAATATTGCTCACCCTCGAGCAAAAGAAGAAAGAATAGATGAAGAAGAAGAAGATATGGAGGAGAAGAAGAGAGGGTTGTGTTTCGGCCAAGGAGGAGAAGAGAAGGTTGTGTTGTGTGAAAACGAAGAAGAATGGAGGGGTTTATATAGTGTAGGGAGTGGGGTAAGGTTCGGCCATATAGGGTGGGTTGGGTGGGAAAGGGATTTTGAATTTTGAAGGTGGGTGGGGTTTATGGGGAAGAGTGGATGGATGTGAGTGGTGACGAGGTGATGGGGAAGAGATATTGAGGTGATTGTTGAAGAGGTGATAGGGAAGAGAGATTTAGGTGATTGGTGAAGGTTTTGGGGAAGAGTGTTATTGGATTGTGTGAAGAAGAAAGAAGGTGAGTTGAGGTAGGTGGGGATCCTGTGGGGTCCACAGATCCTGAGGTGTCAAGGATTATCATCCCTGCACCAATGAGGCATGTAAAACACCCTTTGCATGCAATCCTGGTGTTCAATGCCAGATTGATGCTTGTTTCTGGCGTTGAATGCCAGCTTCATGCTTATTTTGGGCGTTCAACGCCCATTTGCAGCATGTTTCTGGCATTGAATGCCAGTTCCATGCTTGTTTCTGGCGTTCAGCGCCAGCTCTCCTCAAGATGTATTCCAGGCATTTAAACGCCAGGATACTGCTTGTTTCTGGCATTCGATGCCAGATCCATGCTCTGTTCTGGCGTTAAACACCAGCCAGATGCTCCTTACTGGCGTTTGAACGCAAGTAAGCCCTTCCTCCAGGGTGTGCTGTTTCTTCTACTGTTTTTTATTCTGTTTTTAATTTTAGTATTTATTTTGTGACTCCACATGATCATGAACCTAAGAAAACATAAAAGAATAATAAAAATAAAAATAAAATTAGATAAATAAAAATTGGGTTGCCTCCTAATAAGCACTTCTTTAATGTCAATAGCTTGACAGTGGGCTCTCATGGAGCCTCACAGGTGATCAAGTCAATGTTGTAGACTCCCAACACCAAACTTAGAGTTTGGTTGTGGCTTCCCAACACCAAACTTAGAGTTTAATTGTGGGGGCTCTGTTTGACTCTGGACTGAGAGAAGCTTTTCATGCTTCATCTCCATGGTTGCAGAGGAACACCCTTGGATCTTAAACACAAGGTAGTCCACATTCAATTAAAGGACTAATTCTCCTCTGTCAACATCAATCACAGCTCCTGCTGTGGCTAGGAAAGGTCTTCCAAGGATGATGCATTCATCCTCCTCCTTCCTAGTGTCTAAGATTATGAAATCAACAGGGATGTAAAGGCCTTCAACCTTCACTAGCACATCCTCTACTAATCCATAAGCTTGTCTTATTGACTTGTCTGCCATCTGTAGTGTGAATATGGCAAGTTGTACCTCAATGATCCCCAGCTTCTCCATTACAGAGAGTGGCATAAGATTTATGCCTAACCCCAGGTCACACAGAGCCTTTTCAAAGGTCATGGTGCCTATGGTACAGGGTATTAAGAATTTACCAGGATCTTGTTTCTTTTGAGGTAAGGTTTATTGAATCTATGTATCTAGTTCATTAATGAGCAAGGGAGGTTCACCTTCCCAAGTCTCATTACCAAACAATTTGGCATTCAGCTTCATGATGGCTCCTAGATATTGAGCAACTTGCTCTCTAGTTACATCTTCATCCTCTTCAGAGGAAGAGTAGTTTTCAGAGCTCATGAATGGCAGAAGGAGGTTTAATGGAATCTCTATGGTCTCTATATGAGCCTCAGATTCCTTTAGGTCCTCAATAGGGAGCTCCTTCTTGCTTGAGAGACGTCCTATGAGGTTTTCCTCATTGGGATTCACGTCCTCTCCTTCCTCTCTAAGTTCGGCTATGTTGATTATGTCAATGGCCTTGCACTCTCTTTTTAGATTCTCTTCAGTGTTGCTTGGGAGAGTACTTGGAGGAGTTTCAGTGATTTCTTACTCAGCTGGCCCACTTGTGCCTCCAGATTTCTAATGGAGGACCTTGTTTCACTCATGAAACTTAAAGTGGCCTTAGACAGATCAGAGACTAAGTTTGATAGGTTAGAGGTGCTCTACTCAGAATTCTCTGTCTGTTGCTGAAAAGATGATGGATAAGGCTTCCTATTGTTGAGCGTATTTCTTCCACCATTATTAAAGCCTTACTGAGGCTTTTGTTGATCCTTCCATGAGAAATTTAGATGATTTCTCCATGATGAATTATAGGTGTTTCCATAAGGTTCACCCATATAATTTATCTCTGCTATTGCAGGGTTCTCAGGATCATAAGCTTCTTCTTTAGAAGATGCCTCTTTAGTATTGTTGGATGCATTTTGCCATCCATTTAGACTTTGAGAAATCATGTTGACTTGTTGAGTCAACATTTTATTCTGAGCCAGTATGGCATTCAGAGCATCAATTTCAAGAACTCCCTTCCTCTGAGGTGTCTCATTACTCACGGAATTCCTCTCAGAAGTATACATGAATTGGTTATTTGCAACCATGTCAATGAGTTCTTGAGCTTCTGCAGGCATTTTCTTTAGGTGAATGGATCCACCTGCAAAATGGTCCAGTGACATCTTAGAGAATTCAGATAGGCCATAATAGAATATATCCAAAATGGTCCATTTAGAAAGCATGTCAGAAGGACACCTTTTGGTCATCTGCTTGTATCTTTCCCAAGCTTCATAGAGGGATTCACCATCTTTTTGTTTGAAGGTCTGAACATCCACTCTAAGCTTGCTCAGCTTTTTAGGAGGAAAGAACTTAGCCAAGAAGGCCGCGACCAACTTATCCCATGAGTCCAGGCTATCTTTAGGTTGTAAATCCAACCATATTCTAGCTCTGTCTCTTACAGCAAAGGGGAAAAGCATGAACCTGTAGACTTCAGGATCTACTCTATTAGTCTTAACAGTCTCACAGATCTGCAAGAACTCAGTTAAAAACTGGTAGGGATCTTCTGATGGAAGTCCATGGAACTTGCAGTTCTGTTGCAGTAGAGCAACTAGTTGAGGTTTCAGCTCAAAGTTATTTGCTCCAATAGCAAGGATTGAGATGCTTCTTCCATCAAACTTGGAAGTAGGTGTAGTATAATCACCAAGCATCCTCCTTGCATTATTATTTTCGGCTGCCATCTCCTCTTCCTTTTTAAAAATTTCTGTAAGGTTGTCTCTGAATTGTTGTAATTTAGCTTCTCTTAATTTCCTCTTCAGAGTCCTTTCAGGTTCAGGATCTGCCTAAACAAGAATGCTCTTAACAAGAAAGTAACAAACTTCAAATTTTTGAATCAATCACATTAATTGTTAGTAAAGTTTTCAAAATTTTGAAATAAAGATAAGAAAAAGATTTTGAAAATAAATTTTAAAAATTTCAAAAATAATAAAAAATGAAAAAGATTTGATTTTTGAAAAAGATTTTGAAAAAATAAGATTTTTAAATTTGAAAATTTGACTTGACTTGTAAGAAATAGCTAAATTTTAAAAATTTTTGACCAAGTCAACTCAAATTTTTGAAATTTTGAGAGAAATAAGGAATAGATATTTTTTATTTTTGAATTTTTAATGATGAGAGGGAAAAACATAAAAATGACCCAAAACATGAAAATTTTTAGATCAAAACCAATGATGCATGCAAGAACACTATGAATGTTAAGATGAACACCAAGAACACTTTGAAGATCATGATGAACATCAAGAACATATTTTTGAAAATTTTTTATGCAAAGAAAACATGCAAGACACCAAACTTAGAAATCTTTAATGCTTAGACACTATGAATGCAAAAATGTATATGAAAAACAACAAAAGACACAAAACAAGAAAACATCAAGATCAAACAAGAAGACTTACCAAAAATAACTTGAAGATCATGAAGAACACCATGCATGAATTTTTGAAAAATGCAAAATCTTTTTAAAAACATGCAATTGACACCCAACTTAAAAATTGACACTATACTCAAACAAGAAACACAAAATATTTTTTATTTTTATGATTTTCTAATTTTTTTGGATTTTTGTAATAAATTTTTCGAAAACATATTTTGGAAAAAGGAAGTAATGAATCCAAAGTCCTCAATCAGAATTCCAAGAATCATGTAATGTTAGTCAAAAGCTCTGGTCCAGGAATTAGACATGGCTTTACAGCCAACCAGGCTTCAACATATTACATGAAACTTTAGAATTCATTCTTAAAAACTCTGAAAATTTTCGAAAACAAGTGAAAAATTTTTGAAAGATTTTTGAAAAATTTTTTGAAAATAAAACAAAAAGAAAATTACCTAATCTAAGCAACAAGATGAACCGTCAGTTGTTCAAACTCAAACAATCCCCGGCAATGGCACCAAAAACTTGGTGCACAAAATTGTGATCTCTAATAATGGCATTCAACTTGGTATGCGCATCTACTAACTCAGCACTTTCTTCACAACTTCGCACAACTAACCAGCAAGTGCACTGGGTCGTCCAAGTAATAAACCTTATGTGAGTAAGGGTCGATCCCACGGAGATTGTTGGTATGAAGCAAGCTATGGTTATCTTGTAAATCTCAGTTAGGTGGATAATAAATGGTTATGGAATTTTTGAAAAGTAATAATAGATAAACAGAAAATAAAGATAGAAATACTTATGTAGATCATTGGTGGGAATTTCAGATAGGCGTATGAAGATGCTGTGCTCCTTCTAAATCTCTGCTTTCCTACTGCCTTCATCCAATCCTTCTTACTCCTTTCCATGGCAAGCTATATGTAGGGCATCACCATTGTCAATGGCTACATCCCATCCTCTCAGTGAAAATGGTCCAAATGCTCTGTCACAGCACGGCTAATCATCTGTCGGTTCTCGATCATGTCGGAATAGAATCCATTGATTCTTTTGCACTTGTCATCATGCCCAACAATCGCGAGTTTGAAGCTCGTCACAGTCATTCAATCCCTGAATCCTACTCAAAACACCACAGACAAGGTTTAGACTTTCCGGATTCTCATGAATGCCGCCATCAATTCTAGCTTATACCAAGAAGATTCTGATCAAGGAATCCAAGAGATATGCGCTCGGTCTAAGATAGAACGGAAGTGGTTGTCAGTCACGCGTTCATAGGTGAGAATGATGATGAGTGTCACGGATCATCACATTCATCATGGGAAGTGCAACGAATATCTTAGAACAGGAATAAACTGAATTGAATAGAAAATAGTAGTAATTGCATTGAAACTCGAGGTAGAGCAGAGCTCCACACCCTTAATCTATGGTGTGCAGAAACTCCACCGTTGAAAATACATAAGTGATAGTGGTCCAGGCATGGCCGAATGGCCAGCCCCCATGAATGATCAGAAAGACCGAATGGTCAAGAGACTATATTGTCAAAAGACGCCTAGTACAATAATAAAAAGTTCTATTTATATTAAACTAGCTACTAGGGTTTACAGAAATAAGTAATTGATGCAAAAATCCACTTCCGGGGCCCACTTGATGTGTGCTTGGGCTGAGCTTGAGCTTTACACGTGCAGAGGCTTCTTTTGGATTGAACGCCAAGTTGTAACGTGTTTTTGGCGTTCAACTCTGGTTCATGACGTGTTTTTGGCGTTTGACTCCAGAATGCAGCATGAAACTGGCGTTGAGCGCCTGTTTGCGTCATCTAATCTCAAATAAAGTATGAGTTTGTGTGTTTTTCTAGATGTCTACTTTCCAACGCCGTTGAGAGCGCGCCATTTGGAGATCTGTAGTCCAGAAATTCCATTTCGAGTGCAGGGAGGTCAGAATCCAACAGCATCAACAGTCTTTTGTCAGCCTTCTTA
This sequence comes from Arachis hypogaea, assembly GCF_003086295.3. NCBI lineage: Eukaryota > Viridiplantae > Streptophyta > Magnoliopsida > Fabales > Fabaceae > Arachis > Arachis hypogaea. Next base: position 32,786,842 of record NC_092044.1, on the reverse strand, counting down.
TCAGAGTTTTGCTCACTTCCCTCAATTTCAGCCAAAAAATACCCGAAATCACAGAAAAACACACAAACTCATAGTAAAGTCCAGAAATGTGAATTTAGCATAAAAACTAATGAAAACATCCCTAAAAGTAGCTAGATCCTACTAAAAACTACCTAAAAACAATGCCAAAAAGCGTATAAATTATCCGCTCATCAAACTTCTTTTATGAAAGCCTCCCAACTTGATTCTCTCATTCTTTGGATTAAAGTCTTGGTAGTAGAAACTAGAGTTAAAGCATTCAATATGTCTTGATTTTTTCGTTGCAAAGCTTGACAAAGATCATGACTAACTTCCAAAATATTTCTCATCAAATGCAAAACAAAGACAAATTCAAAGGATGTGATAGCATCATAAGCAACACTAGCATCACCACGAGTGGAAAAATGACCCTCTTCGGTGCTTTTTTTCAAGAACTTCACAAGTAGCATCAAACATGCATAACAAGCTACGTACAGAATTCAAATGAGACCCCCATCTAGTATTGCTAACTCTTTGCAAAGTACCAATTTGATTAAGTCCACTACCTGTCACAATATGATCATTGGCAATTAAGTTTGCAATATTATTTACTTGAGAAACCTTTAACTAATCATGACATTTAGGAGAAACAGTCACAACATTCACAATTAGTGTAAGTTTTGAAAATAATTTATGAACATAACAAACTTCTTTGGCTGCAGAAACAAGTGCTAATTGTAATCGATGAGCAAGACAATGAATGTAATAAACAAAAGGGCAATCTTTCAAAAATAGAGCTTGCAATCCATTCCATTCACCACGCATATTACTAGCTCCATCGTACCCTTGTCCCCTAAGATTTTGGACATCATGATTATGACGAGAAAGAACTGATGAAATTTCTATTTTCAATGTCAAAGAACATGTATCAGAAATATGTATAAGATCAAAAAATCTTTCTTGAACACAACCGTGCTTGTCTATAAATCTCAAAACCATAAACATTTGTTCTTGCTTTGACTCATCTCTTGCTTCATCAATAATTATACAAAATTTAGAATCACCAATTTCTTCTCGAATTGTTGCACAGACTTTTCTAGCAAAGATATGTAATTTATCTTTTTGAACACCGGGAGATATATATTGAGCATTTCCAGGAGAATTTTCAAGGACAACATTATTAACATTCTGATTACAGGAAGCCAAAAGCTTAATTAACTCAATAAAATTTCCCCTATTCAAAGATCCAGGACTTTCATCACCGCCTCTTAATGCACATGCTTGAAATGCAAGCCATTGAATAGCATTAATAGATGTCTTTAACCTTAAACGGTTATTTGCAATAGTTTCATCATTATGACTATCAAGAACTTTGTCTATATGCTTAGATTGAGCCATTAAATCATCACAAAATTTCACACATAAATTATGGGGAGAATTAGGAATAGAACCCTCGTGACATACAAATGCACAATTTACCCCATTATTTACTTTTTTCCAATTACTAAATCCCAACTCTGAAAATGTATTTTTTCCATCATTGCGAGCACCATAATGTTTACCAAACAAGTAGCAAGGCAAACAATAAGCAGCATCTTTTTGTGGTGAATATTCTAACCAATTTAGAAATTTTTTAAACCAAGAAGATTGAAAATATCGACGGTGATTGTTATTACCAGAAGCTGGATAGCTAATATTTGTTGGTTGGTATGACCCAGCTATTATATATGCTCTACAAATTTTATCACGTTCATTGATATTATACTGCCAAATTGGACGTCGCTTTCCTAGATCCCTTTCTAGTAAAGAAATATCAACATCTCTTTCTAATCTTAGTACTTTGGCTTCATGTTGATGTGTATTTTGAGTAAGATTAGAGAGTTCACTTACTTGAACTTCTTGTGAAATAAGATTAGAGGGTTGACTTGTTTGAACTCTAACATTATCAGTAACTTTTCTCTTAAAAATTGCATCAATTTTACTTTTTTTCATCATAAAATGTTCTAGTTTCTTTTTACCTGGAAAAAAGAACTCAAATAATTATATACTTACATAAATAAACAAACTCTAAATCAAATAATAATAATTTTTTCACTAAATCACTATCAAATTTATTAAAAAATAAAATAAAAAATAAAAGAAAATAAATCTTAAAAATAATTCAATAATTTCTCTATGTAAACACAAAGAAATAAAATTATATTATTTCATAATAAAAAAATTATTTTATTAATTAATAATTTTATGAAATAAATACCTTACTTTAATTGATATGAATATGATTGAAATTTGAAAACTTCACTAGAGAAGTGACATGACTCAGGATCAGGGAGGAAGCTGCGTGACTCGTAGAATTAGGAAAGAATAGGAAACGTGAAGAGAAATGATTAGTTTTAGGGATTTAAAAAATTTTTAAAATTATCATGTTTTATTTGGGTTGGGTTGGGCTTCTAACTAGTAACTACTACTTTTTTTTTTAAAAGTGGAGCGGCCCAGGCCTCCACTTGTGCCCCATGTATCCGTCCCTGTGTACAAGCCAACACGCAGCCTCCTCCTCCCCCAAATCGCATGAAACACGCAGCTTAGAGGGAAGGAATCCATGGAACCCTAACTTTCACTCACTCCCAAATTTCAATTCCACATATCTCTCAATCCGGAGCTCCATTTGACAAGCCGTCAATGGCCACGCGTTCATCTCAGAATTCTCTTTAAAATTTTCAGTTGAAAGTTGCATTTTCTCACCCAGCCTTCCTATCTTTAGTTTAAAATTTTGGAAGTTTTTATATTGAGAAATTGAATGATTTTGATGGTTTAGGTGAACTTTAGCAGCGAGTTATCTTTGTATTTTGTCAAAAATACCAGTGGGTACAGTAAGAATCACTAAACCCTTGTCAATTATTGAAATTTTGTAACCCTATGTTGATTATAGTGAAATTGAATGGTATTAGATTGAATGTATAATTTGGAATCAAATTGGTGGATGATGGATGCTTAATTGAGCATTGGAGACTGGAAACTCTTTTGGTGCAGAGTTGGAGACTTAGAGCTTCTGGAGGAGAAGCGTTTATGGTGTCTTGTGGCTTAGGAAGGAATCGACCAATGTATAGTTTTGGTTTCTTGTAGTTAATATATAATGTTACGTGAAAACTTAGGCTAATCGTCCATAGGATAAGTTGAATTTTGTGAATTATTAATGTTTTATGATTATTGGTAATACATGTTGAGCTTGGTGGAAAATTATCCATGAAAATTGTTGAATAATTAAAAGGTTGGATGTTGATATTGAACGAGGGAGTTAATGAAAGTGTGTGAAGAAAATGAAATAAAGAAATTGAGGAATGTATGTGTTAAGATGATTGGAAATTTGATAATAAGTGTGTGACATTGTGTAGGCATTATTTGTGTAGAATTGGGTATGCATTGGTTAGTTTTGGATTTGGAAACTTTGGAAAACTTAAGGTTTGTGCCTTTGGTGAAAACACAATTCTTAACCAACTTTGATGCATTGTAACTTGGCCCTCGGACCCTCAAATTTAATGAAATTTATCTTAAACGAAAACTGGGTCCGAGTAATTTATGATGTTTGAAGAACGGACTAAAAATTATTTTTAACAAAAAAGTTATGCGCGTTTGAAGTTTAGGTTTTAAAACTGAATTCTGCAGCAAATTTCCGAAAACCAGAAATTCTGGTGTGCATGCGTATACACACTATTGTGCGCACGCACAGACCAGAGTGTGTGGGAAGCTCATGCGTACGCACGAGAAGGTGTGCATATGCACACCCTAGGGAATTTGCAAGTTGTTCATACGTATAGTACCATGCGTAAGCACGATGCCCTGTTTTATACTATAACGCTATTTTTAACTTCTTGACCTTCCCAACAAGTTTGTAACCCTCTGAAACTCCTGTTTTGTTAAAAATTCACGATTTTTGAACTATCAATCATTCTTCTAATTTTTTCAAACCTCTGAAAACTCTATTTAAGGTCTGATAATTAGAGTTAGGTTTAAGAAAGAGAGTGAACCTATTGACAGAGTTAGATTGTGTAAACCTAATTAGTAAATAAGTAACCAATAAATTAATCATTATTTAAAAAATTAGGAAATTAAATTTTATATTTTAGAAAAGTAGAAATAATTAAAATACGAATTTTAACACTAATTTTAAAGAATTTGCCCAAAATTAGGTCGTCGAGCCGAACCGGCTGAATCGGGTCCACGATGGGCCCAAGGCCCAACCCATTTCAACCTCCTTTAAGAGATTCAGCTCTTCTTTTCCTTTTTCATGAGTGAAACATACTGGTTTTGGGGAAGGGAATAAATCAAGAACAAAACACTTGCTCCAAAAATTCAATTCCACGTAACTTTCAATCCGAAACTCCGATTGACGATCCGGTAGCAGCCATGCATTCGTCTCGGATTTCTCTTTCAAATCATACCAAAATTTTGGTAAGAAATTTGATATTTTGTGCCCATTTCTCTGTTCCATCTTTTCCACAAATTTGGATTTTGGTATTAAGAGATTTTGTGATTTCAATGGTTTAGGAGTACTCTAGTGGTGAATAATTGTTGGGTTTTGTCCAATTAATCTATGGATAAGGTAAGGAAACTCTAAATCCTTGTAGTTATCTAATTATTTGAACTCTAGTTATTAATTTGGTGAATTTCATAGAATTAGATTGAATTTATGTTAAATTAGAGATTTAATCGGTGAATTAGAGCACTTGAAATCAAACTTTGGTGGCTGGACCTTATAACACTTGGTTTGGAACCTTGGAGGCTTGAATTGAGGAGTTTGAGTTTGGGGAGAAATTGGCCAAGGTATGGTTTTGGTTTCTCATAGTTAGTATTTAATGTCACATGAAAACTTAGGCTAGAAGACCTTAAGATAAGAATGAACTTAATGGATTGAGATTGAATTGTGTATTTGGGATATTGATATGATTTGTGTATGATGAGTATATGAATTTGTATGAGTCGAGTTTTGAGTTATGAAGTATAAGATAAAGACAATGATGTTGATTGTTGGGTTGTTGAGAATTCAAGATGATTTTGTGATATCAATTTGAAATGGATTGGGTAAATTTTGTGGGTTGACATATATGGTGTGAAAAAGTAGTGTATCAACATGTTTTGGGACAATGGAGTTGTTTTGGTTATGAATATGAGGTTTTGGAATTGAGAATTTGGAAAGTTAGAGGTTTTGTAAATTTTGTTAAAAAGTTGAGTTTAATGGGAATTGTTGAATGAAATCAATACATTTATATGTTGGAAGGTTGTGAAATAGTTGGAAAGCATGCGAACAGGATTTATGGATGATAAACCACTATTTTATGGTTTATCTTGTGTTGAATTGAGTGGTTTTTATCAGATTCTTCCTACACTTATTCATGTGAATTGCATGATTTTACAATTCCTTCCCAATTTGGTTCTATGGTTGAAAAACTCGCTTCCTAAGCCTTTAAATTGTGTATTTTTAATCCCTCTTTATACCATTCGATATCGTGATCCGTGCGTTAAGTGTTTTCAGGCTATATAGGGCAGGAATGGCTTAGAGGACGGAGAGGAAGCTTGCATAAATGGAAGGAGCACAAGAATTGAAGGAGATAACTAGCGAGGAGCGACGCGTGCACGTACTGACGCGTACGCGTGATTTGGAGATTCACACAGCGACGCATGCGCGTACCTGATGCGTACGCGTGACACGCAAAGAAGACCATCGATGCGTACGCGTGACATGCGCCACGTGCAGAAAACGCAGAAAATGCTAGGGGTAATTTCGGGCCGTGTTTTGACCCAGTTTTCGGCCCAGAAACACAGACTAGAGCCAGGGAACAGCAGGGACTCAAGACAAATTCACACAATTCACACATTCTTAGTTTTTAGTTTTAGTTTTGGAATCTTGGAGAGAAAATCACTACTTCCTCTAGGGTTCTTCACATTCATAGATTTCTAGTTTTATGCTTTTGATTGGGATATTGAGAAGAGTTACTACCTCCGTTGAAGTTTCCATTATCCTAGTTTGTTTGCTTATTCCTTTACTATTTTAATTACCCATTTATCCTGTTCAGATACGTATGTTTATGATTTTAGGATTTATTAATGCAAAGAACTACCTTTACCTTTAATCAATTTTTAGTTGTTATTCAATTTATCATGTCTTCTCTTTATTCCCCCTATATGCCTGTGAACGTAGTATTCATGTCAATGGAGTAGATTCCCAACTTGACTTGGGAGTTGATTAAGAGGAGAACCTTGAGTTGGAATACTCAAGCGTTAATTAGTAATTGGAAGTTGTTGGCTGGCTCTCTAATTACTAATGCTAATCCTTCCCAAGGGAGAGGATTAGGACTTGTGAATAGAAGTTGGCTCAATACTTAAATTTCCCTTATTCGGTAAGGGATAACTGAGTAGAACAACAACCAATTATTATTAACCTTGGGGAAGCTAACAAGCATAGAACTTTCGATTAATCTTCTCCCAGTCAAGGCTTTTTATCATAATTAATTAAATCTCTCGTTGATTTTCTTTATTTTAATTATATTCTCCAACTTGAAATTTCTCAGAAACCTCATGATCAATAAATATCCCTCTCTTAGCAACTCGTTGGGAGACGACCTGGGATTCATACTCCCAATATTTTATTCTTATATTGTGACAAAAACCCTTTTTAAATTGATACGCAGAATCTTTGTTGGTTAAGGACTATACTCGCAACGTCAGTTCATTATAAATTCTTAATCGACAATTTTCCGCACGTCAATTATTGGCACCGTTGCCGGGGAGTTTCAATAGTGTGCTAAGTTATTGATTAGTGTAAATATTTTTATATTTACATATTTACATACCTTATTCTCATTACCATGAGCTGTATGTTTCTTTCATTGAATGACGCGTTCACTACCTGATCCGAGCTTAGCCGCGTTTGATCCGAAAATTGAAAGAACTCTTTCACGTATAAGGCGAGCTCGGCGTCGGTTAGCCTCTGAGGGTGGTAAAGTGGTTACTACCAATTCACCAGTCTTATCTGAAGACGAATCTGAAGTGTCATTTAAGGGAGAAACAAGCCCCTCTTCTACTGACTTTGTTGATTTACGTGCAGATAATATGGCAGCGCCCAGGAGGGTTACTCTCCAGGAAGCAGGAGCCCCATACTTTACACTGCCACTATTTCAAGCGTGTCATCCAAATCTGGGTGCAGATGTTGAACTAAAGACTGCACTAATCAATCTACTACCAAGGTTTCATGGCTTACCTGCTCACGAGCCTCTCAAGCACCTCAGAGATTTTCAGACAGCCTATTTTGTTGTTAGGCGTCATGGTGCAGATGTGACCTCTATCCTACTAACTGCCTTCCCATTTTTTCTTGAAGAAAAGGCAAGGGAGTGGTACTACACTCAACCTGAAGCAGTTGTTATTAATTGGGATACGCTCAGGAGAGAATTCTTAGAAAAATACTTTCCAGCTGAAGTGACTGATAGACTGAGGAAAGAAATTTCCTGCATTATTCAAGGCAACTCAGAGACTCTGTATGAGTATTGGGAGCACTTCAGGAACCTTCTAGAGGCTTACCCCCACCACATGATTGATAAGTTGGTGTTGATCAGCTACTTCACACAGGGCATGAAGTCTCAGGACAAGACTACATTAGATGGTGCGAGTAATGGTTCTCTGAAAAAGTACAAGACCGCAGATGAAGCGTGGCAACTGATCACCGACCTAGCTGGGTTTACTTGGAATGCTAGGCACAGGAACAACCATCCCGAGGCTGTTGCAGAGGTTTTCTCTAGTAATGAGAATACTGCTCTCACAAAGACGCTATGTGAGATAACCAACTTACTGAAGTAGATACATCTGAATCAACAACAACCTCAACCTCGTCCACAACAACAGTATCAACAGTTGGCCTCTCAGAGAGTTTGCAGAATATGTGCGTGAAATACCCATTACACTGATGAATGTCCACAACTCCAACAAGAAGACACCCTCGTGGCAGCTACCCATAACTTCTATGACCGCCCTAATCAAGGCTACTATAAACAAGGTGGTAATTACAGCCAAGGTGGGAACTACAATCAAGGTTGGCAAGATAACTCCAACCAAGGGTGGAAAGGTAATTCCAACCAAAGTTAGAAGGACAACTACAATCAAGGAAGCAGAGACGATGGTGGAAATCATAGATGGAACAACAACAACAATCAACAGAACTGGTCTCAGCAGAACCAGAACCATCCTTATCGAGCACCACACCAAAGGCAAAACCAGGGGTCTCTAAACAACCAACAGCAAGGTCCGCCTTCCTGTCCCAATGACAAGTTGCTTTAATCTCTTGCACAAAGACAAACGACTATGGAAAGTCAAATTAATGGTCTAACTTTTGCTATACAAGCTCTCGTCTCCCAGATTGGATCATCGACCACTTTCAACAATCAGCCTGCCAGCTCAAATACACTTCCTTCTCAACCTTTACCCAATCCTAAACGAGGAATCAATGCCATTACTTTGAGATCTAGGACTACACTGTCAGAGAGGAGTCATGAGGAGCTAAGCTCAAAAGTAGACATCCCAGTTGAAGACATTGTTGAGTTGGAAGATGCTGAAGGAGAGGATGCAGCACAAGGAGCAGTTGAAGAAGAAGCAACCCCACCAAGGAATGAAGCACCAAGAGGCGCAGACGCTACAGGTGGCGCCATTAAGGGGCTCACATTCCCTATTGATTTCTACATTCTGGAGATGCCCCCTAATGAATCAGGAAGACCATCATCCATCCTGCTTGAAAGGCCATTTCTGAAGACTTCAAGGTTCAAATTGGATGCCTTCTCAGGAACTTACTCTTTTGGGATAGATGGCAGAACAGTGAGCTTCAACCTGGATGAAGCTATGAAGCACCCACCAGAAGATCACTTCATCTTCCAATGCAATATTATTGACGAGACCGTGGCTAAAGTTCACCAAAAAGAGATAGAAGAGACGCTTATGGAGCAAGAGGCAAGTGTGGGGACACCCTCTTAGCTTACTGAAGATACCTTGCCACTACAATTAGCTCCAGATGATCAAGAACCTAGTCATGAGCAGAAAATGGAGCTGAAGCCCCTTCCACCCCACCTCAAGTATGCTTACCTTGAGGATAATCAGAAGCTCCCAGTTATCATTGTAAGGGAACTCACTTCCCAACAGGAGGAGCAGCTGCTTAGTGTGCTAAGAAGACACAAGAAGGCCATTGGGTGGAGTTTGGCAGATATAGTAGGCATCAGCCCTCAAGTCTGTGAGCACCGAATATTTTTAGAAGAGGGAACAAGGCTTGCCTATCAACCTCAAAGGCGGCTGAACCCCACCATTATAGAGGTGGTCAAGAAGGAAGTAACCAGGCTGCTTGAGGCTGATATCATCTACCCAATCTCAGATAGCGAATGGGTTAGTCCAGTACAAGTGGTACCCAAGAAGCCTGGTGTCACAACAGTAAAGAATGAGCATGGAGAACTCATAGCAAAGAGAGTACAAAACTCTTGGAGAGTCTGTATTGACTACAGGCATCTCAACCAAGCAACTCGCAAGGATCACTACCCACTGCCCTTCATCGATCAAATGCTTGATTGCCTGTCAGGTAAATCACACTACTATTTTCTAGATGGTTACACTAGCTATTTTCAAATTCATATAGCTCTTGAGGATAAGGAGAAAACTACTTTTACATGCCCCTTCGGAATGTATGCATATAAGAGAATGCCCTTTGGCTTGTGTAATGCACCAACTACATTCCAAAGATGCATGATGAGTCTTTTCTCCGACCTTCTTGAGGACTGTATGGAAGTTTTTATGGATGATTTTAGTGTGTATGGTGATTCATTTGACCTTTTCTTTGATAGTTTAGCTAGAGTATTAGACAGGTGTGTTAGTTCAAACCTTGTATTAAATTTTGAAAAATGTGACTTTATGGTAAAACAAGGTATTGTTCTAGGACATGTTGTCTCTAATCTGGTATTTCAGTTGATCTAGCAAAGGTAGATGATATTTCTGGTTTACCTTACCCCTCCTCTGTGAGGGAAGTCCGTTCGTTTCTTGGTCACGCAAGTTTCTATCGGCGATTCGTCAAGAACTTCAGTAAGGTAGCACTGCCTTTATCCCGACTACTGCAGAAGGATGTTGAGTTCGAGCTAAGCGCAGACTGCATGGAAGAGTTTGATAAGCTTAAGATTGCCTTGACCCAAGCCCCTATCGTGAGAGGGCTGGACTGGAGTCAACCGTTTGAGATTATATGTGACACCTCCAATTACACAGTAGGAGCGGCGCTGGCTCAACGCGACGGTAAGGACCCTTTTGTAATTGCATATGCTTCTAAGACCTTGGATGCTGCTCAATCTAATTATACTACCACGAAAAAAGGCTTCTAGCTATTGTTTTTGCTCTGGATAAATTTCGAGCCCATTTACTTGGTACTAAGGTGGTAGTATACTCAGACCATGCATCTCTAAAATATTTATTAGCTAAAAAAGAGTCCAAACCAAGGCAAATATATTGGATATTGTTGCTGCAAGAATTTGATTTAGAAATTAAAGATAGGAGTGGTTTACAGAATATAGTGGCGGACCACTTGAGTCGCCTAGAGCACATTAAGGATGACTCCACTCCTATCAATGATGCTTTTCCATTTGATAGCTTACACAATATCTGAAGTAGTTCCTTGGTACACACCTATGGCTAATTATTTGGTTAGTCGTACCTTTCCTCCTAATTTTACTAAACATCAAAAGGACAAGCTTAAAAGTGAGTCCAAATATTATATATGGGATGACCCATACTTTTGGAGATGTGGTGCTAACCAAATTATTAGAAGGTGTGTGCCACAGTCAGAATTCCAGTCCATTTTAAAGGCCTGCCACTCTTCTGAGAGTGGTGGATATTTTGGTCCTCAAAGAATAGCTAGAAAGATTTTAGATTGTGGATTCTGGTGGTCCACACTATTTAAGGATGCCACCACTTTTTGTGAATCTTGTCCACCATGCCAGAGGTTTGGCAATATATCCAAGAGGGATGAGATGCCCCCAACAACCTATGTTGTTTTGTGGGATTTTTTATGTTTGGGGTATTGACTTCATGGGTCCATTTCCAAACTCTAATGGTTTCTTATATGTACTGTTAGTTGTTGATTATATTTCTAAATGGGTGGAAGCAAATCTTACCCGTACTGATGACGCTAACACTATTGTCTCCTTTGTTCGAAATAATATTATTTGTCGCTTTGGATCACCATGAGCAATCGTGAGTGATCAAGGCACTCACTTCTGTAACAAGAGATTAACAAGTCTACTGAAGAGACCTAGGATTGTTCACAAGGTAGCAACATCTTACCACCCCAGACCAATGGACAAGCTGAGGTGTCTAACAAAGAGATAAAGCGTATCCTGGAGAAGATCGTCAAGCCTCATCGGAAAGACTGGAGTTCCAGGCTTGGAGATACGATGTGGGCTTACCGGACAACATACAAGACACCGATTGGAATGAGTGATGCACCACTATTTCCTGGTACATCTTGTGCTTAATTGAGTGGATTTTATCCACTAATCTCACAGTTATTCATAGAAATCGTATGTTTTACATTTTTCTTTCTGATTTTGTGCTATGATTGGAAACATGCTTCTTTGGCCTTAATTTTGCTAATTTTAATCCTCTCTTATTACCGTTCGATGCCTTGATATGTGTGTTAAGTGTTTCAGAGATTACAGGGCAAGAATGGCTTAGAGGATGGAAAAGAAGCATGCAAAAGTGGAAGGAATACAAGAAATTGAAGGAATTGCTGAGCTGTCCAACCTGACCTCTTTGCACTCAATCGATCATAACTAGAGCTACAAAATTTCAAATGAGGCGGTTTTAGTTGCGTTGGAAAGCTAATATTTAGGGCTTCACAATGATATATAATTTGCGATAGTTGTCATGCTGTTAGGCAATGCACACGTGTGGATCACGCGTACGCGTGACCTGGCAAAAGTTCAATCCACGCGTACGCGTGACAGAGCCGCGACCTATACTTATCAGAAATCGCTGGAGGCTGTTTTTGACCCAATTTTCTGCCCAGAAAACACAGATTAGAGGCTACAGAGTGGCGGAATTTATTCATTCATTCAATCACACAATTTCTCATTCACATAATTTTTAGGTTTTAGATGTAGTTTTCTAGAGAGAGAGACTCTCTCCTCTCTCTAGGTTTTAATATTTAGGATTTCTCTTAGGTTTAGGTTTATTTCTTCCCGATTCTAGGTTCAATGCTCCTTTAATTTAGTTTCTCTTTTACTTTTATTTATCCTATTACTTTAATTTATGAATTCTCATGTTAGTATTGATTTCTTTTATTAATGCAATTTGAGGTATTTCATGTTTATTGCTTGCTGCTCCAGTTGTTGTTATTGAATCTCTTGGCTTTGGTGGAGTAATTAGAGATTTTTGAGTTATCAAACTCTTTTGTTGCTTGATAATCGGAAGTTGCTAATTGATTTGAATTCTACTAATTCTAGTCTTTCCTTGAGAGTTGACTAAGACTTGAGGATTCATATTGATTTATCCACTTGATGCACCTTCATAGTTAGAGGGTGACTAAGTGGGAGCAATGGACAATTCTCATCACAATTGATAAGGATAACTAGGATAGGACTTCTAACTCTCATACCTTGCCAAGAGCCTTCTTAGCTATTAGTTTACTTTCTTGCCATTTACTTTCTTTATTCCTTATTTCAAAATCCCCAAAAACAACTTTTCCATAACCAATTATAAGCACACTTTCCTGCAATTCCTTGAGAGACGACCCGAGGTTTGAATACTTCGGTTTAATTTTATTGGGTTTGGTTAAGTGACAACCAAGTTTTTGTACAAAAGGATTTTTGTTGGTTTAGATACTATACTTGCAATGAGAATTTACTGTAAAATTCTAGACCACGCAAAGAATCAGTTCGTCAAAATGGCGCCGTTGCTAGAGAATTGCAAACGTGTGCCTTATTATTGGTTATTGTAAATATTTTCTTTTTGCTTTTTGTTAGTTTTAGGACTTAGTTGCTTATTCTTACTAGTTTTTGTTTTTATTTTCTACTATGAATTCTCACTCCTTTGGCTATGAGTTTGGTTATAATTATATTGCTGGAAGAGGATATTACAATAAGAACATGCATCAAGGATGGGAGAATCAAAGGTGGGAGGAGCCACAGGGATTTGATCAACCCCCTTGGCAACAGCCTCCACCAACATACTATGACCAAGAGCCATTCCAAGAAGCATATCAAGATAATGGCTATGGTGAGCGCTCTTTTGATTATCAACAACCACCACAATACGCCTATGTACTCCTGGTGCACGAAAATTACACTCACACTATGTAATTCCGCACAACTAACCAGCAAGTGCATTGGGTCGTCCAAGTAATACCTTACGTGAGTAAGGGTCGAATCCCACGGAGATTGTTGGCTTGAAGCAAGCTATGGTTATCTTATTATTCTTAGTCAGGATACCAATATGGTTCTTTAGTTTTAATTGTAAAAAGTGAAAGGGCATAAAATAATTAATTGTTACGCAATAATGGAGAATATGTTGGAGTTTTGGAGATGCTTTGTCTTTTGAATCCCTGCAACATACTGCTTTCTTACTTTCAAACATGCAAGGCTCCTTCCATGGCAAGCTGTATGTAGGGTGTTACTAACCAAGTGGTAAAATATGCACAAAAAAACAAATATGCAATCAAATATGCAAATGCAACAATGAAAAACAAAAATTAGTTTTGAGAAGGGACTAACTAACCCGTAGAGATCGGTATCGACCTCCCCACACTTAAAGATTGCACTGTCCTCGGTGCATGCTGAGATGTACAGGTGGGTGGGTGTTGTGGTTCCTCAGTTGTTGCTCGTTGTAGAAGCTTTCTCTTTACCCGTTCTAGTGCCTGAAAAAGGGAGAAGAGAAAGGGACATGAAGTCAAAGGGATGGAGCAAAGAGGAGGGTGATACGAGTGATAATCATGCCAAGTAAAAAATAGTGAATGAAAGACATGGTCACGATTCCATGTGATCAGTTCATCAATGGAAATATAGCAAGGCATGGGGAGTATTGGATGCAAGATGTTTATTAGCAAGCCGGCAAGGGAATGAGTAGCATAGATCAAGCATCAAAAGCTTTAATGTATTGTTAGTCGTGAGAAACTAACAATAACGTTTGTATTAACAATTATATTTAATTAATAAAATAGTAAAGGGAATTTGTGAAAAGCAGGCATTTAAAGTAGTAGATTAAAAGAAATCTTAAAAATAATGCACAATGCCATACGGGCATTTTCACAAACACATAGCATGCATGGTAAATAAGCTATTTGAAAGTATTAATTTGAACATGCAAGCAACCCTTTAAAAAGTAATATATAATTGTCAAATAATCCACAAAAATATAGAAAAAACAATGACCCAAATAAAATTCCAACACCAATGAAAATAATGCAATGAATGAAAGTATGCAATTAAGTAAAAGAAAATGAAAGATAAGAAGAATGAGAAGGAGAAGAAGGGAAGAATAAGTAAGTAAGAAAGGAGGGAGGAAAAATTAGGACTGGGGAAGAAAAGATAAAATATTTTGGCATATTAGGTTAAGGTGTGGGATGCTGGCGACACGGTCGCGTGGGTGACGCGGCCGCGTGGTGCGCAATAAGGTCAGGCAACGCGGATGCGTGGGTCACGCGATCGCGTCACTTGATTTGTGCTAGTGGCGCGAGTGCAGCCTCGCATTCGCACAACTCTCTGTTGGAATTGCATTTTGCCAAAAATCTGGGTGACGCGGTCGCGTGGGTGATGCGATCGCGTGGATGGCCATTTTTGAAAGACGACACGGCCGCGTGGGGGACGCGTTCACATGGAAGGGCTTGGGCTTCTAGCATGAGTCCATCCTAATTCCAGCACAACTTTTGGCCATCCACCTGTTTGACGTCGATTTTCATGGCACGCGGTCGCGTGGGTAAAGTGGTAAGTTCCACATGACGTGGTCGCGTGGGGTCAAATTATGCTAAAGGCGCGCCTCCAGCCATGCTCTCGCATGACTCTCTGTTCAATTCTTTTCTTCCCAACGCACTAGTGACGCGGACGCGTCAGCGACGCTGCCGCGTCGCGTGCGTGTTTTCGCTTATTTTTTTTGTATACAGTATGCAAAATGCAATGAATGTCATGCAAAAATTTCAGGTTCAATAAAAAATTCAAAAACAGACTAAAATTAAAACTAAAAAGAGAACGATTATACCATGGTGGGTTGTCTCCCACCTAGCACTTTTAGTTAAAGTCCTTAAGTTGGACATTGGATGAGCTTCCTACTATGGTGGCTTATGCTTGTACTGATCCAGGAATCCCCACCAATGTTTGTACTTCCAGTAGCCGCCGGGGTCCCAAACTAAGCATGTAAATCCCTTAAGAAGCTTCAAACAGATTCTTAGGCTCCTGGGGTAACAAATGTCAGAACAGATTCCAGGATCCCAAACCGTACTTTTACACCTATTTTTGTCTCGATCTGCATTTTTCCAGCCGGGTGAAAGGTGATCTGAATTCTCACTGCAGCGACCAAACAGCTTCCTAGACCCATTCAGTTGAGCTTTACACCAACCTTTGCGTTTAAACTTAAAGCTTCTAACCATAATGAACCTTGCAGGACAATTCTTACCACTGGCCATTTTCTGCTTACTCTTAATGTCACAAAGAGCTCTAAGTTGACCATCCGTCTCCAGTAGCCCATATTCAAGTGGAATTAGAAAGCTAAGGGATATGAATTTTACCCACTTGAATGTTGTGAAGGATGATGGCAACTTAGGGGGAGGTATTTTTAATGAAATTGCAAGCTCCACTCCCTTGTGCTCTTCTTTAACATCTTCCACCTCTTTGCAAGCTTCTTCAATTTCAACCTCTTCCTCTTGGTAGTTGTCTTCCAATTTAATCTCTTCTTTATTGCTCACCAAGGGCATGGGAGGTTGTGCCTCTTCTTCTTGAATCTCCATCTCTTGATTAACCTCTTCCAAGTCTTCTATTATGACATGCCTTGGAAGTTGTACACCCCCCTCAACATCAATTTCAAATACCTTGGAAGGAGGCTTTATGACTTGAATTTCCCATGGAGGTTCTGCATCTCCTAAGTCTTCAACCACTTCTTCCTCTTCAATAATTCTGGCTTCCTCCACTTGTTCCAGTACAAATTCATGCTCCTTACTGTCCACTAGAGTTTCTAATGTCTCCTTCATGCTACGTTCTTCATTAGATTTTCCACATGAAGCCATAGGGGTTCCTTGAGTGTTCAAACGTCGGGAAGCTAATTGATATATTGCTTGCTCCAATTGATGAAGGGTTGCATGAAATTGATCTACTATTTCCAGGAAATGATCCCTTGACTCTTGTTCCTCCTTGATGATTACCTTTCCGTGACAATTCCCTTCAATTACTCCTTCATCTTCAAGGGTCTCTCCTACCTTCACCTTTAGTGCCTCCTCTAGCTCCTTATGAAGTATGGATTCGCGAAGATGATCCTCTCTCTCTTGTTCCATATCAATAGCATCATTGGGATCATCTTGCTCTTGGATTGATGGATGTGGGTGCTCTTCCATGGATGGTGGTGATGGGATGGGTGGATCATTATGTGGTTGAAAAGGAAGTGCACTAGAGCTTGAGGGTTGATTGTTGAAGGTATTTGGTGGTCCAATTCGGGCGGCGAAAGCTTGTATAGTAGAGTTTAGATCGGTAAATGCTTTCTCCATTGAGGTTTGGGGTGGATAGGAAGGTTCATTTGTTGGGAGAAAGGGTTCATGGTAGGAAGGTGGTTCATCTTGAAAATGAATATGAGATGGTGTATATTGAGGGGGTGGTTCTGTGTATGGTTCATTTGGCTTATAAGGTGGTTGGTATGGTGGGTACGGGTTAGGAATGTATGAGGGTGTTTGGTGGTAAGGGGCTCGTGAGTATGGTGGTCCAAAGCTATGTTGAGGAGGGGGTTCATAGGCGTATGGAGGTGGTTGTTGCCATGAGGGTTGATTAAATCCTTGTGGCTCTTCCCATCTTTGATTGTTCCAACCTTAATGCCTGTTCCCATTATAATCTCCTCTTCCTGCAACATAGTTGTAACCAGACTCATAGCCAAAGGGGTGAGAGTTCATAGTAGTAGAAGAAAACAAAAACAAAAACTAACAAAAAGAAAATATGTTGAAAAAGATAAGATTTTGAAAAAGATATGATAGGATTTTGAAAAAAGATATGATTTTTGAAAAAGGATAAGGTAAGATTTTGAAAAAAAATAATTTTTTTTTTGAAAAATATTTACAATAACCAATAATAAGGCACATGTTTGCAAGTGAATTTACACTATTTTATGGTTTACAATGTGTTTAATTGTGTGGTTTTATCATGGTCTTTACCCACTTATTCATATAATTAGCATGCATTTATATTTCCTTCCTAAAATTATTACATGATTGAAAACATGCTTCTTTGGTCTTAATTTAGCTAATCTTAATCCTCTCTTATTACCATTCGAAGCCTTGATCTGTGTGTTAAGTGTTTCAGGCTTTATAGGGCATGAATGAGTGAGAGATTGGGAAGGAAGGCTGCAAAAATGGAAGGAACACAAGAAATTGAGGAGATGACCAGCGAGAAGTGAAGCGTACGCGTCAGTGACGCGACTGCGCGGAAGAAAGGAATCCGCAGTGACGCGGTCACATGAGCGGATTAAAAAAGCACAAGTGACACGGAAGCGTGGACGACGTGAACGCGTGGCAGGGAAAAACGTGAATGACGCGTCCGCATGGATGACGCAATCGCGTGACGTGCGCGATCTGCAGAATTACAAAAGTCGTTGGCAGAGATTCTGGGCCGCATTTCAACCCAGTTTTCGGCCCAGAAACACAGATTAAAGTCAGGGAACTTGCAGAGACTCAGGATGCTCTCATAATTCATAATTTTAGTTTTAGATGTAGTTTTTAGAGAGAGAGGTTCTCTCCTCTCTCTTAGGATTTAGGTAGGATTTTTAGAAATTAGGATTTATTTCAACTCTTCATCAGGTTCAATATCTTTTTATTTCGACTCCTCTTAATTGTTGATTATTGATGTTGCTTATTTGGCTTATGACTCTTCATATTTGGATTGATTTTATTTTATTAATGCAATTGAGGTATTTCAGATTTATGATTGTTTTCTCTAATTTATGTTATTGATGCTTGTGCTCCATCCAAATTACTTTCATTCAAGTAGGTTTTATTCCCTTTTGGCTTTGGTTGATTAATTGGTAACTCTTGAGTTATCAAACTCATTGTTGACTGAAAATTGGAATTCTTCAAGAATTGATTCGAGATCCAATAACTCTAACTTTTCCTAAGGAAAGACTGGGACTTGAGGATTCGAATTAATTCATTCAATTGACTTACCTTCATAGTTAGAGGTTAACAAAGTGGGAGAAAAATTTAATTCTCATCACAATTGATAAGGATAACTAGGACCGGACTTCCAGTTCTCATACCTTGCCAAGAGTTTACTTTACAGTCAATTATTTATTTTACTTATCATTCATCATAATTGTTCCTCATTCTTAAAACCCCCAATTTACAAACTCATAACGAATAATAAGAACATACCTCCCTACAATTCCTTGAAAAGACGACCCGAGGTTTAAATACTCGGTTATCAATTTTAAAGGGGTTTGTTACTTGTGACAACCAAAACGTTTGCACGAAGGGATTTCTGTTGGTTTAGAATCTATATCTACAACGCGACTATTTTTATAAAATTCTTTACTAGCAAAAATTCTAACGTCAAAATGGCGCTGTTGCCGGGGAATTGCAAACGTGTGCCTTATTATTGGTTATTGTAAATATTTTAAAAAAAAATTTTCAGATTTTAAAAATTTTTATCTTATCTTATCTTTCTTTTTTTAAAAAAAATCATATCTTTTTCAAAACCCTATCTTATTTTTTTTTCAAAAATTATATCTTTTTCAAAATATTTTCTTTTTGTTAGTTTTTGTTTTTATTTTCTCTCACTACTATGAACTCTCACCCCTTTGGCTATGAGTCTGGTTACAATTATGTTGCAGGTAGAGGATATTACAATGAGAACAGGTATCAAGGTTGGAACAATCAAAGATGGGAGGAGCCATAAGGATTTGATCAACCCTCATGGCAACAACCACCTCCAATGGACTATCAACAACCATTCTATGATGCATACCAAGGCAAGGGCTAGGGTGAGTGATGACAAGTCATCATATACCCATTTTTCAAGCTAATTTCACTTGTTTTGTTAGCATTTATGCACTTTCTTGCATCCTAAGTAAGTGATTTGGAGTGAAAATGCATAACTTCTCTAAATCAAGCAACCACCATGGAATTAATGTTAAATCATGAGGTTTAAGCTAATTTTAATTGAATTTTAATTGATTTATAAAGCTCTTGAATTTAGTGATACTTGGAGTGGTTGTTTTGGTTTATTGTAGGTGAAGAAAAGAAAAGAAAAGGAAAAGCGTGGCCTAAGAAGTGTAGCCCAAGGAAAGGAAAGTGTGGCCAAAGAGAGAAGAAGTGTGCCGCATGCAAAGGGGGAGGCAACATTGCCCTCCACAAGGGCACACTGCCCTCTAGGAGGGCAACATAAGAGAACCAAGAAGAGAAGGCAACTCTGCCTTGCCCACTACAAGGGCAGAGCACAAAATGTGCCTTGGGACCAAGAGGAAGAGAACCTTGCCCTGCCCTCCACAAGGGCAGTATCGGGCTCTCCAAAGAAGAAAATCAAAGGAAAAATATCACCCGTGCATGCCACAAGAGTTGAACACGGAACCATGAGGAAGCTAGGACTTAAGACCCATTGCCGTGCCAAGAAGCCAAGAAAAATGATGAGCGTGTGCTTCTGCCGTGTTTCGAACACGGGACGTGAAAGAGGGAACATTGCCCTGCCCTCTGCGCGGGCAGGGCAGCATCTTGTGTGTGGCGCACCAAGAAGCGATTCTGGCGCACCAATTCTCGTCCCTGGCAGCACCAACGCGCACCACGCACCATCCAGCGCGCACCAAATCTTCCTCCCCTGCCCTCCGCGCGGGCAGGGCAGCGTTCCACGCACCATGCCGCGCCAAGCTCGCACAAGGCTGCACCACGCCGCACCAATCGTCCGCACCATGCACCAATTTTCTGCCCTGCCCTCCACAAGGGCAGGGCAGCCTCCTGGAGCAACATTTTGGGCCAAAAATTCAAATTAAAAATCCATTTGAATTTATTTCTTCACCAATTCAAAAGCCCATCCAAATCCCAAAATCCAAGAATAGAAAGTGTATAAATAGGAGTTAGTTTGATGTAATTAAGAACCTTTTACCACTTACCTTTTTACTTGGCTTTTGAATTTGGCATTTTCTTTGAGCTTTGAATTTCTTGTAATTGTTCTTGAGAGACTTGACTGAGAGCTCAGAGGATTAAGGGAGAATTGACTGATCTCCTTCCTCATTTTTACTCGGGCAATTCTACTCTTCTGTTTCTGAGTTTTGGGTGTGTGAAATTGAGGAAATTCTGTCTCAATTCCCATCTAAAATCTCTTTAAATCCTTTTCTGCATAATTGAATTTGATTTCTGTTCTTCTACTGCTTCTTCTTTAATTTTCTGTCAATTGCTTTGTGAACTTGGATCTAGGAAGGCAAATAGAGATCTAGGCTCTGCTACCTAGTCTCTTGAGACCTGAGACCACAATTTACTTTTGGTTCTTCTGTGAACCTTTGCTGCATTTTATTTTCTTTCTGTTTGAATGCTTATTGCTTCTGATTCAATTTCTGCTCAATCAATTGTTGCAATTTACTTTCTCTTTGTTTAGATTCTGCAATTCCAGTCCTCAAACCCCTTTTACATTCAAGCAATTTACATTTCTTGTCATTTAAGTTACTGCAATTTACATTTCTTGCACTTTAAGTTTCAGTCATTTAAATTCTTGTTCTTTAAGATTCAGTCTATTTTACTTTCCTGTTCTTTAATTTACTGCAATTTCCCCTCTCCCTTTACATTTCAAGCAATTTATCTTCTGTTAAATACAACCCACTCAACCAAAACTTGATTCGCTTGACTAAATCAACCACTAAACTAAAATTGCTCAATCCTTCAATCCCTGTGGGATCGACCTCACTCATGTGAGTTATTATTACTTGATGCGACCCGGTATACTTGCCGGTGAGTTTTGTGTTGGATTGTTTTCCACACATCAAGTTTTTGGCGCCGTTGCCGGGGATTGAATTAGATTGACAATGATTAAGTAAGGTGGTGGTCTAGATTAAGCATTTATTTTTCTTTTTAACTAAGCACATTAACTGTTTGACACATTGTGTCACCTAACCCTCTAACCACATTCTAGCATTAGAATGTCCATGTTTCATTTGGTTTGTTTGTGATTCTTGTAAGTCATGGAGGCTGAGGTGCATGAAGAGGGAGTGAGCAACAATACCCGGCCTGCAAGAAGGGTGTTGGCCTCTTACACTATCCCCAATGCAAGAAACTGTGGGAGTAGCATACTCACTCCCAACGTTCATACAAATAATTTTGAGTTGAAGCCTCAACTTATCACTCTGGTGCAGAACAATTGCTCCTATGGAGGAAGTCCACTTGAAGATCCAAACCAACACCTATCCATCTTCCTCAGGATTTGTGAAACTGTCAAAACAAGTGGTGTGCATCCAGACATCTACAAGCTACTGCTGTTTCCATTCTCTCTGAAGGGTAAGGCTACTCAATGGCTAGAGACATTTCCCAAAGAAAGCATCAATAATTGGGAAGACTTAGTGAGCAAATTCCTAGCCAAGTTCTATCCTCCCCAAAGGATTATCAAGCTGAAAACAGAGGTGCAAACATTCATTCAAATGGATGGAGAGTCGCTGTATGATGCCTGGGAGAGATACAAGGCCTTAATCAGGAAATGTCCCCCAGAAATGTTTAGTGAGTGGGATAGACTCCAAAACTTCTATGAAGGATTGACCCAGAAAGCTCAAGAAGCATTAGATCATTCAGCAGGAGGCTCATTGCAGCTAATGAAGACAGCAGAGGAAGCCCAAAACCTCATAGAGATGGTGGCAAACAATCAATATTTCTTTGCTCATCAAAGACAACGCCAACCAGCCCAGAGAAGGGATGTGCTGGAGCTTGAAGGTGTTGACGTTCTCTTGGCACAAAACAAACAGATGCATCAACAACTTCAGCAACAAATAGAAATGATGGCCAAGAAAATTGATGGACTGCAAGGTGTTGCAGTAAACACACAACGCCAATCTCAAACCTCACATGGGTGGAATCAATCTGAAGAACGTTTTGGGACATTCAATTTTGAGCAACAAAGCCCTGAGCAGGTGCAATGCATGAACAATACTTCAAGTTCATTTCAACACAATTTTCATGGTGATGCACACAAGACACCATGGAAGACTCATTGTAATTCAAGGTGGGATGAGCATCAGAATCAAGGACAAAGGGACTTCAACTCTGGCAGCCTCAGCAACATAAACAACCATAACCATTCATCCAATAATACTAACCAATTCAAAAATTCACAAAACACATATCACCAACCCCATAATAACTCACAAAACCATCAGAATAACTTTTCCACATCCACATCCCACCCACAAAGTACCCCCACAATCAATTCAAATAACTTCCAACAACAACCATCTCATTTCACACAACCACAACCAAATTCAGACTCTCAAAGAATCTCAAGTCTAGAGAAAATGATGGAGAAACTCATGAAAAATCAAGAGATGGCAAGACAAGATCAGGAAGCTGCAAGGAAAGATCAGACCCTGGCATTCAAAAACCAAGAAACCTCAATCAGAAACCTTGAGAGACACATGGGGCAAATTGCTAAGCAAATTTTAGAAATGGATGAGAAGAGAGCAAATGCCTTCCCCAATGTCACTGAAGAACACCCAAGGGACAAAGGAAAAGCCACAAAATGGGAGGAGTGCAAAGCAATCACAGTGGGAAATGAGAAGATTATGAAGAAGGAAGCCATCAATCAGGACAAACACAACAGAGAAGTTCCACAAGAAGAGACAAAAGGGAAAAGTAAAGAGGATCTAGAAACCAAAAATGCAAAAATTTCTAAGGGATACAAGAACACCCCTAAATCACAACCACAAGAGAAGAGGGAAGGAGTGAATCCTTGTGTCCCCAAACTTCCATATCCTCGGAGGTTTAAAAAAGAAAATGAGGATAAGCAATACTCAAAATTCCTGGACATATTCAAGACACTTAGCATCAATATTCCTTTCTTGGAAGCACTTGAACAGATGCCACTATATGCCAAATTCATGAAGGAAGTGCTGACAAATAAAAGATCACTGAAGGAAGGACAGATTGTTGAGATGACAAAGGAATGTAGTGCTATCCTCCAAAGAGAGTTGCCAGAGAAGAAAGATGATCCTGGGAGTTTTTACATACCTTGCACCATAGGGGACATAACAATTGAGAAGTCATTCTGTGACCTTGGTGCAAGCATAAACTTGATGCCTTTGTCTCTAATGAGAAAACTCCGAATTTGTGAGCTGAAATCCACACGAATACTCCTGCAAATGGCTAACAAATCCATCCAGCAAGCACTTGGAGTTGTAGAGAATGTACTGGTAAAGGTGGGGAAATTCCTTCTCCCAGCTGATTTTATCATCCTTGATATGGAGGAGGACCCTAACACTCCCATCATTCTAGGGAGGCCTTTCCTGGCTACAGGCAGAGCATTGATAGATGTTGAAAAAGGGGAATTGTTGTTGAGAGTGCATGATGAGCACCTAGCATTCCATGTTTTTAAAACCCTGCATGAACCCACTCAAGAAGAAGACTATACAGAGGATAAAGGCAGGGATCATAGCTTGAAAGAGGTATTCAATGAGTTAACTCCAAGACTTCCAAATCCATGCTTCAAAGAAGTAGAGATGGTGCAACAGACCAAAGAAATCAAGGAGGAACTAGATCCAAAACCCCCAGATGGGAGCCTCAACACTCCAGATAAAGAACCACCAAGGCATGAATTATCTCCTGAGAAAGAAGAAAAGAAGAAGAGGCCAAAAGGGTGGAGAAATAAGAAAATTCCCACTAAAGGCTTCTCACCAGGGGATAAAGTGATGTTAAACACCCAACCAATGAAGGTGTCTCCACAATCATCTGAGTACAATACTGTGAACCGGATCCTTTCACTTGAACACCTAGAGATCATCAAAGAGGAGACTGGAAGAAAGTTCACAGTAAGAGGAGAAAAGCTGAGGCACTATGATTTTCAACCTCCACGATCAGCAGAACAGAAGATGTCAAGCTAGTGACAATAAAAAAGCGCTTGTTGGGAGGCAACCCAACCTGAGGTAGTTTTCTTTTTTATAGCTTTTTCAATAAAAATGTTGAATAATTGGTATGCATTGCAAGGAGCTAAGTTTGGTGTTGCACACCAAAACAATTTGAGGGAGAATGAAAACTTCTAAGTTTGGTGTTCCACCAAAAATATCATTTAAGAACACATTCTCACCTCTTGCATGATTCTAGCTCCAAGCAATCAAACATTATTCAACTGTTGAATTGTTTTCTAGCTTTAATTTCATTAACCTTTAGCAAGGATACATGGTTTCAAATATGGTTGACTTGTTGCATCTGAGGCAGTGGCAAACAATTAAGTTTGGTGTCCCTACACCAAAAATCAATCCTGGAACCACACTCATGTTTATGCATACTAACCATATAATTAAGGGCTTGAGAAGCAAGCAACTTTGAGGATTATGCAGGACATGAGTCAACAATTGAAGACATTATGCATCTTAACTCAAAGAGAACACAACAGAAGGAAAAATCAAAGGGCTACAACTTCAAAGGTTGTATCTAAACTTGATCCTTGCTGCTGTGAAATGTTTTGAATCTGGAAACCATTGTATGTCTTGCTAAAGTGTTTATCTAGTTGCAAGTGAAATTGTTTGTTAAAAATGCTAAGTCTGCATAATGCTTGTTATCCATCACTTAGATTTAAAAATTGTTTTGTTTCCCATATGCTTAAATAAAAGAGTTTGGTTTGAATTGAAAAGTGAAATATCCAATGTTGCATAAGTATGAATGGAAGTTGGTGGTGGTATATGTGTTTGATTAAATGCATAACTCATGAAATAATTGTTGCATAATATCATTCTCATTCAATTGTGAGTTAGCTTGCTGTTACAAAGACTCTTCTCAAGAATGAAAAAGCCCTTGGTAACAAAAACAGAAAGAAAAGGGAAAGAAAAAGCCAAAAGGGCAAGAAAAACAAAGAATAAAGGTTGGACACCAATAGCTTGACCCTTAGGACATATGCCTGTGGTGTTCTTGTACTAAGATCTGCTTGGATGAGTAAATTCTAAGGGGTATTTTAAAACCCGGTCACTTAGATCAACTGATTTGGGATGGCCAATTAAAAATCCACAATAAAGAGAAACTTAGATACAGAACATTTAGTTATCCAAAGAGATGCTGGGCATCAATGATCCTAGGGAGAATTAGTGAGCCATGTGTCTGTGGTGGAAAGATGTTGAGTAAAAAGAAAAAGAAAATAAAGCCAAAGGCTAAAACTGCAACATTTGACACCAAACCTCTAAAAGAATAATAAGCTTGCTAAGCATTGTAAGCCAAGAAAAGTTAGCAAGGGAGTAATTAAAAAGTGAGTCTTATAACAGCAAGGTTAGCAAGCCTTTGAGGAAAGATGTGTATTATGTAGCAGCAACAATAAGTGAGTTGTCATTGTCTGCATAAATGCCCCATAGATCAAGTTCTGCTATCTCATTAATAAGGATAAGTATCCTTTTCTTATTCATTTCATTTACTCTTAGTTTTGACGCTTGCTTGGGGACAAGCAAGATTTAAGTTTGGTGTTGTGATGACAAGTCATCATATACCCATTTTTCAAGCTAATTTCACTTGTTTTGTTAGCATTTATGCACTTTCTTGCATCCTAAGTAAGTGATTTGGAGTGAAAATGCATAACTTCTCTAAATCAAGCAACCACCATGGAATTAATGTTAAATCATGAGGTTTAAGCTAATTTTAATTGAATTTTAATTGATTTATAAACCTCTTGAATTTAGTGATACTTGGAGTGGTTGTTTTGGTTTATCGTAGGTGAAGAAAAGAAAAGAAAAGGAAAAGCGTGGCCTAAGAAGTGTAGCCCAAGGAAAGGAAAGTGTGGCCAAAGAGAGAAGAAGTGTGCCGCATGCAAAGGGGGAGGCAACATTGCCCTCCACAAGGGCACACTGCCCTCTAGGAGGGCAACATAAGAGAACCAAGAAGAGAAGGCAACTCTGCCCTGCCCACTACAAGGGCAGAGCACAAAATGTGCCTTGGGACCAAGAGGAAGAGAACCTTGCCCTGCCCTCCACAAGGGCAGTATCGGGCTCTCCAAAGAAGAAAATCAAAGGAAAAATATCACCCGTGCATGCCACAAGAGTTGAACACGGAACCATGAGGAAGCTAGGACTTAAGACCCATTGCCGTGCCAAGAAGCCAAGAAAAATGATGAGCGTGTGCTTCTGCCGTGTTTCGAACACGGGACGTGAAAGAGGGAACATTGCCCTGCCCTCTGCGCGGGCAGGGCAGCATCTTGTGTGTGGCGCACCAAGAAGCGATTCTGGCGCACCAATTCTCGTCCCTGGCAGCACCAACGCGCACCACGCACCATCCAGCGCGCACCAAATCTTCCTGCCCTGCCCTTCGCGCGGGCAGGGCAGCGTTCCATGCACCATGTCGCGCCAAGCTCGCACAAGGCTGTACCACGCCGCACCAATCGTCCGCACCATGCACCAATTTTCTGCCCTGCCCAAGGCAGCCTCCTGGAGCAACATTTTGGGCCAAAAATTCAAATTAAAAATCCATTTGAATTCATTTCTTCACCAATTCAAAAGCCCATCCAAATCCCAA
This sequence comes from Arachis hypogaea, assembly GCF_003086295.3. Lineage (NCBI taxonomy): Eukaryota > Viridiplantae > Streptophyta > Magnoliopsida > Fabales > Fabaceae > Arachis > Arachis hypogaea. Next base: position 32,759,931 of record NC_092044.1, on the reverse strand, counting down.
AATCCAAGAATAGAAAGTGTATAAATAGGAGTTAGTTTGATGTAATTAAGAACCTTTTACCACTTACCTTTTTACTTGGCTTTTGAATTTGGCATTTTCTTTGAGCTTTGAATTTCTTGTAATTGTTCTTGAGAGACTTGACTGAGAGCTCAGAGGATTAAGGGAGAATTGACTGATCTCCTTCCTCATTTTTACTCGGGCAATTCTACTCTTCTGTTTCTGAGTTTTGGGTGTGTGAAATTGAGGAAATTCTGTCTCAATTCCCATCTAAAATCTCTTTAAATCCTTTTCTGCATAATTGAATTTGATTTCTGTTCTTCTACTGCTTCTTCTTTAATTTTCTGTCAATTGCTTTGTGAACTTGGATCTAGGAAGGCAAATAGAGATCTAGGCTCTGCTACCTAGTCTCTTGAGACCTGAGACCACAATTTACTTTTGGTTCTTCTGTGAACCTTTGCTGCATTTTATTTTCTTTCTGTTTGAATGCTTATTGCTTCTGATTCAATTTCTGCTCAATCAATTGTTGCAATTTACTTTCTCTTTGTTTAGATTCTGCAATCCCAGTCCTCAAACCCCTTTTACATTCAAGCAATTTACATTTCTTGTCATTTAAGTTACTGCAATTTACATTTCTTGCACTTTAAGTTTCAGTCATTTAAATTCTTGTTCTTTAAGATTCAGTCTATTTTACTTTCCTGTTCTTTAATTTACTGCAATTTCCCCTCTCCCTTTACATTTCAAGCAATTTATCTTCTGTTAAATACAACCCACTCAACCAAAACTTGATTCGCTTGACTAAATCAACCACTAAACTAAAATTGCTCAATCCTTCAATCCCTGTGGGATCGACCTCACTCATGTGAGTTATTATTACTTGATGCGACCCGGTATACTTGCCGGTGTGTTTTGTGTTGGATCGTTTTCCACACATCAGTGAGCACTCTCTTGATTATCAACAACCACCACCATATGCCTATGAACCCTCTCATCAACATGACTTTGGATCACCATACTCACAAGCCCCTTTCCGCCACTTACCTCCATATGACCCTAACCATATCCACTATACCAACCACCCTATGAACCGTATGAACCATATGTAGAACCACCTAAATTCCACCCCAATTACTTCCAAGAACCACCACTGCCAATTTTTAGATCGACCCAAGAATCACAGGCTCGCCTCAAGGAATCAGTAAATCAATTTCATGCAACCCTTCATCAATTGGAGCAGACGATAAAACAATTAGCTTCGCAACGTTCAAACACTCAAGGAACCCCCATGGCTTCATGTGGACAATCTAATGAAGAACGTAGCATGAAGGAGACATTAGAAACTCCGGTGGACAGTAAGAAGCATGAATTTGTACTGGAACAAGTGGAGGAAGCTGGAATTATTGAAGAGGAAGAGGAAGCAGTGCTGGAAGATTTAGGAGATGCTGAACCTCCATGGGAAAGTCAAGACATAGAGCCTCCTTCCAAGACAGTTGCATTTGATGTTGAGGAGGGTGTACAACCTCCAAGGCATGTCATGATTAAGGACTTGGAAGAGGTCAATCAAGAGATGGAGACTAAAGAAGCAGAAGCACAACCTCCCATGCCCTTGGTAAGCAATGAAGAAGAGAAGATTGAATTGAAAGAAAGCTACCAAGAGGAAGAGGTCAAAATTGAAGAAGCTTACAAGGAGGTGGAAGTTGTCAAAGAGCACAAGGGAGTGGAGCTTGAAATTAGCTTACCAAAGTTATTGGAAACCCCTCCCCCTAAGTTGCCATCATCCATCACAACATTCAAGTGGGTAAAATCCATATCCCTTAGCTCTCTAATTCCACTTGAATATGGGCTACAGGAGACGGATGGTCAACTTAGAGCTCTTTGTGACATTAAGAGTAAGTGGAAGATGGCCAGTGGTAAGAATTGTCCTGCAAGGTTCATTATGGTTGGAAGATTTAAGTTTAAACGCAAAGGTTGGTGTAAAGCTCAACTGAATGGGTCTAGGAAGCTATTTGGTCACTGCAGTGAGAATTCAGATCACCTTTCACCCGGCTGGAAAAATGCAGATCGAGACAAAAACGGGTGTAAAAGTACAGTTTGGGATCTTGGAATCTGTTCTGACATTTGTCACCCCGGAGCCTAAGAATCTGTTTAAAGCTTCTTAAAGGCTTTACATGATTAGTTTGGGACCCCGGCGGCTACTGGAAGTACAAACATTGGTGGGAATTCCTGGATCAGTACAAGCACAAGCCACCATAGCAGGAAGCTCATCCAATGTCCAACTTAAGGACTTTAACTAAAAGTGCTAGGTGGGAGACAACCCACCATGGTATGATCGTTCTCTTTTTAGTTTTAATTTTAGTCTGTTTTTGAATTTTTTATTGAACCTAAAATTTTTGCATGACATTCATTGCATTTTGCATACTGCATACGGAAAAAAAGGGGAAAACACGCACGAGACGCGGCAGCGTCGCTGACGCGTCCGCGTCACTAGTGCATTGGAAAGAAAAGAATTGAACAGAGAGTCACGCGAGAGCATGGCTGGAGGCGTGCCAGTGGCACAAATCATCCCACGCGACCGCGTCATATGGGAATAATGGCCTCCCACGCAACCGCGTGCCCCACGCGGCTGCGTGCCCTGGATTTCGACGTAAAAGGATGCACAACCAATTATTGTGCTAGAGTGGTGCTGGATTGGTGCTGAACGCACAATTCTACCCACGCGGCCGCATGACCCACGCGACCGCGTCACATTCTTCTAAAGCCCAGTCACGCGATCGCATGCCCCATGCGATCGCGTCACTTAAAATTTGGCACTAATAATAATTTGAACAGAGAGTTGTGCGAGCGCGAGGGCAAGAGCATGAATTATGTCACGTGACCGCGTGACTGACGCGACCGCGTCAATCAGTATCAGCGCAAGTCGCGCAACCGCGTGCCCCACGCGATCGCGTCGCTTGCGCCGCACAGCTTATCCTAATTTGCCAAATATCTTATCTTTTCTTCTCCAATCCTAATTTTTCCTCCCTCCTTTCTTACTTACTTCTTCTTCCCTTCTTTCCCTTCTATTTAATTTATTTACATAGTTTCATTCATTGCATTATTTTCATTGGTGCTAGAAATTTATTTATTTTGCTTGTGGGTTATTCAAAGAATTGTTTGACTATTATATATTATTTTTAAAGGATTTCTTGCATGTTCTAATTAATATTTGTGAAAAAGCCTGTATGGCATTGTGCATTATTTTAAATTATTCTCTTCTACTATTCAATGCTTACTTTTCACAAATTTTCTTTACTCTTTTATTAATTAAATATAATTGTTAATACAAACATTATTGTTAGTTTCTCACGACTAACCATACATTAAAGCTTTTGATACTTGATCTATGCTACTCATGCCCTTGCCGGCATGCTAATAAACATCTTGCATCCAATACTCCCCATGCCTTGCTATATTTCCATTGATGAACTGATCACATGGAATCGCGACCATGTCTTTCATTCACTATTTTTTACTTGGCATGATTATCACTCGTACCGCCCTCCTCTTTGCTCCATCCCTTTGACTTCATGTCCCTTTCTCTTCTCCCTTTTTCAGGCTGGCCACAAAACGGGTAAAGAGAAAACTTCTACAACGAGCATCAGCTGAGGAACCACAACACCCACCCACCTGTACATCTCAGGATGCACCGAGGACAGTGCAATCATTAAGTGTGGGGAGGTCGATACCGATCTCCACGGGTTAGTTAGTCCCTTCTCAACACCAATTTTTGTTTTTCATTGTTGCATTTGCATGTTTGATTGCATGTTTATTTTTTTGTGCATATTTTACCACTTGGTTAAAGTAATATTTTCTTTTTCAAGAAAGTTTTATAGTATTTCACTAATTTGAATAAAACTTTTTGAAAAACTTGTTTGAAGAAATATTATTTTGGAACATATTTTAGAGCTTGAACACACAAAACCAGTGAGATTTTGAGCCCATTTGATTGGTTGCATTTTATCAACCAATATTTTATTTTTGGTGTGTGTTTTTTTCTCTAAAATTGTGATCTTTGCCTTGTTTAATTCTATATTTCCATTGTTTGATGTATGCATGCATTGATATGATTGAGGCCTTTGTTTCACTAAGCTTACATACCCATATGGCCTTACCCTTTCATTATCCTTTGCAAACCAATTTGAGCCTAATATACCCATTTGTTCTTTACTCTAGCTCATTACTGACTCTAGGCGGAAAACAATAATGTCCTTAATTTGAATCCTTGGTTAGCTTAGACTAGTAAAAGTGCTTATGATTTAAGTGTGGGGAAGTTGGGTTTGAAAATATTTGGTTTGAATAATTGGGTGTTGTATATTTTAGTGAAAATGTGCAAAATAATGGTTGAGCACATGTTATTGCATTCAATATTTTAATTATATGCATTGAGAAAAAAAAGTGAAAAAGAAAAAGAAAAGAGCAATTAATAAAAGGGACAAAATGCCCCAAAATAAATAAGTAAAGTCAATGCATATGAGCTGTACTCAAAACTTAGAATGCATAAATATGTAGTAAACATAGTTGATGGGAAGTTAGATTTTGTATTTTAATTAAATGGATTGTCTTGAGTTAGGTGGAAAGTTTATGTTAATTAAGGATTCAGATTTTAGTCCACTTGGCCAAATAGAATCCTACCTTGACCCTAACCCCATTACAACCCTTAAAAGACCTCTTGATTTCTGTATTGATGCATTAAATTTTTGTTGATTATTAGATGAAGAGCAAGCTATAGAAAGCAAGATTAGTAGAGAATTGAGAGAATTGACCCTAGATACTTGAGAGTTAGATTGATATACACTACTAGTAAGGGTTCAATGCTTAATTCTATGTTCCCTGCTTTTATGAGCTATCTTCTTCTTGCAAGTTATTTATATTGTATTTTGTGATTTGAATTAGTGAAATACAATTCATATTTATTCTTGAAAGATTCATTTACTCTTTCACCAAGTAGGTAGGATCATTTTAGCATATAGTTGCATTCACATTCATAGGTTGCATTGCATGAGTCTTGCCTTTCCCTACTCATTTATTTGGTCTCCTTGAGTTTAGCATGAGGACATGCTAATGTTTAAGTGTGGGGAGGTTGATAAACCACTATTTTATAGTTTACAATGTGTTTAATTGTGTGGTTTTATCATGGTCTTTACCCACTTATTCATATAATTAGCATGCATTTATATTTCCTTCCTAAAATTATTACATGATTGAAAACATGCTTCTTTGGTCTTAATTTAGATAATCTTAATCCTCTCTTATTACCATTTGATGCCTTGATCTGTGTGTTAAGTGTTTCAGGCTTTATAGGGCATGAATGACTGAGAGATAGGGAAGGATGCTTGCAAAAATTGAAGGAACACAAGAAATTGAGGAGATGACCAGCGAGAAGTGACGCGTACGCGTCAGCGACGCGACCGCGCGAAAGAAAGGAATCCGCAGTGACGCGGTCGCATGGCTCACACGACCGCGCGGATTGGAAAAGAACAAGTGACGCGGAAGCGTGGTCGACACGAACGCGTGGCAGGGAAAAACGCAAATTACGCGTCCGCATGGATGACGCGATCGCGTGACGTGCGCGATCTGCAGAATTACAAAAGTCGCTGGTTGGCCCAGAAACACAGATTAAAATCAGGGAACTTGCAGAGACTCAGGATGCTCTCATAATTCATAATTTTAGTTTTAGATGTAGTCTTTAGCGAGAGAGGTTCTCTCCTCTCTCTTAGGATTTACGTAGGCTTTTTAGAAATTAGGATTTATTTCAACTCTTCATCAGGTTCAATATCTCTTTATTTCGACTCCTTTTAGTTGTTGATTATTGATGTTGCTTATTTGGCTTATGACTCTTCATATTTGAATTGATTTTATTTTATTAATGCAATTGAGGTATTTCAGATTTATGATTGTTTTCTCTAATTTGTGTTATTAATGCTTGTGCTCCATCCAAATTATTTTCATTCAAGTAGGTTTTATTCCCTTTTGGCTTTGGTTGATTAATTGGTAACTCTTGAGTTATCAAACTCATTGTTGACTGAAAATTGGAATTCTTCAAGAATTGATTCGAGATCCAATAACTCTAACTTTTCCTAAGGAAAGACTGGGACTTGAGGATTCGAATTAATTCATTCACTTGACTTACCTTCATAGTTAGAGGTTAACAAAGTGGGAGAAAAATCCAATTCTCATCACAATTATGATTGTTTTCTCTAATTTGTGTTATTGATGCTTGTGCTCCATCCAAATTATTTTCATTCAAGTAGGTTTTATTCCCTTTTGGCTTTGGTTGATTAATTGGTAACTCTTGAGTTATCAAACTCATTGTTGACTGAAAATTGGAATTCTTCAAGAATTGATTCGAGATCCAATAACTCTAACTTTTCCTAAGGAAAGACTGGGACTTGAGGATTCAAATTAATTCATTCACTTGACTTACCTTCATAGTTAGAGGTTAACAAAGTGGGAGAAAAATCCAATTCTCATCACAATTGATAATGATAACTAGGACCGGACTTCCAGTTCTCATACCTTGCCAAGAGTTTATTTTACAGTCAATTATTTATTTTACTTGTCATTCATCGTAATTGTTCCTCATTCGTAAAACCCCCAATTTACAAACTCATGACCAATAATAAGAACATACCTCCCTGCAATTCCTTGAGAAGACGATCGGAGGTTTAAATACTCGGTTATCAATTTTAAAAGGGTTTGTTACTTGTGACAACCAAAACGTTTGCACGAAGGGATTTCTGTTGGTTTAGAATCTATATCTACAACGCGACTATTTTTATAAAATTCTTTACTAGCAAAAATTCTAACGTCATGGACTATCTAGTTCTTTTGACCATTCGGTCTTTCATGGGGGCTTGCCATTCGGCCATGCCTGAACCTTCATCACTTATGTATTTTCAACGGTGGAGTTTCTACACACCATAGATTAAGGGTGTGGATCTCCGCTGTACCTCAAGTTTTAATGCAATTAATACTATTTTCTATTCAATTTCGTTTATTCTTCTTCTAAGATATTCGTTGCACTTCAACATGATGAATGTGATGATCCGTGGACACTCATCATCATTCTCACCTATGAACGCGTGATGGACAACCACTTCCGTTCTACCTTAGACCGGGCGCATATCTCTTGGATTCCTTAATCAGAATCTTCGTGGTATAAGCTAGATTGTTGGCGGCATTCATGAGAATCTGGAAAGTCTAAACCTTGTCTGCGGTATTCCGAGTAGGATTCAGGGATTGAATGACTGTGACGAGCTTCAAACTCGCGATTGTTGGGCGTGATGACAAACGCAAAAGAATTAAGGGATTCTATTCCAACAAGATCGAGAACCGACAGATGATTAGCCGTACCGTGACAGAGCATTTGAACCTTTTTCACTGAGAGGATGGGATGTAGCCATTGACAACGGTGATGCCCTACATACAGCTAGCCATGAAAAGGAATAAGAAGTATTGAAGGAAGACAGTAGGAAAGCAGAGATCCAACAGGGACAAGCACCTCCACATAGCATCTAATCTGTGTTTTCTGGGCCGAGAACTGGGTCAGAAACAGCCCAGAATTCGCTGGTTGCGAATTCAAACACGCTGATTTTTGCCACTGCGACGTGGCTGCGTGGATGACGCATTCGCATCGCCTATCGTCAGAGCAACTATGGCATATTATATATCAAATCGAAGCCCCAGACGTTAGCTTTTCAACGCAATTAGAACCGCGTCATTTGGACCTCTGTAGCTAAAGTTATAGCCATTTGAGTGCGAAGATGTCAGGCTGGACAGCTTAGCAATTTCTCCAACTTCTTGTATACCTTCCACTTTTGCATGCTTCCTTTCTATCTTCTAAGCCATTCCTGCCCTGTAATCTCTGAAATCACTTAACACACATATCAAGGCATCTAATGATAATAAGAGAGGATTAAATATAGGGAACTTAAGGCCAAAGAAGCATGTTTTCAATCAAAGCACATAATTAGGAAGGCAAATGTAAAACCATGCAAATAGTATGAATAAATGGGTAAAGAGTTGATAAAATCCACTCAATTGAGCACAAGATAAACCATAAAATAGTGATTTATCAACCTCCCCACACTTAAATAATAGCATGTCCTCATGCTAAGCTCAAGAGAAGTTATAAAGGGGTGAAGAGGAATGGTAGAATGTATGAAATGCAACCTATCTATATGAATGCAACTACATGCAAAATGTTTCTACCTACTTAGTTAAAAGTAAATAAACTCTTCAAGATAAACATAAATCAGATTTCACTAATTCAAATCATACAATAAAAAGCAAGTAAACTTGTAAGAAGATAGCTCATAAAAGTAGGGAACATAGAATTAAGTACTGAACCCTTACTGGTAGTGTATATGCACTCTAATCTCTCAAGTGTATAGGGTAATTCACTCTACTCTTCTCTAATCATACTTTCTAAACCTTGTTCTTCATCTAATCAATCAACAAAATTTAGTATACCAATGCAAACATCATGAGGTCTTTTCAAGGTTGTAATGGGGCTAAGGTAAGGGTGAGGGTATATATATATATGGTTAAGTGAGCTATAAATTGAATCTTTGACTAACCAAGCTCTCGCGTAGCATACATACACTCTATATAACTCTAGAATCATGCCTAGCTACCCAAAATTCCCACTTTTGTATGATTCCCATACTCATGTACCAAATTTTTTTTATATTTCTTTATTTTTGTCACATGTGCATTGATATTTTCATTAACTTAGCATTGGGGTAATTTTGTCCCCTTATTTATTTATTTATTTATATTATATTATATATATATATATTTTTTTTCTTTTTCTCTTTTTTTCTCTTTTTTTTTGAATTATAAAAGCAAACATAACTTATCAATGCACATGGATTCTCCATTATTTTTCTATTTTGGTTTTTCATGAGTAGGTTCCCAAATTCCCAATATTCAAATAATTTAGAAATATGATACATTTCCTTATTAACCCATATTCCCACAGTTTTCCCACACTTAATTGTTACACAATCCCTATCTTAAGCTAACCAAAGATTCAATTGGGATATTTAATTGTTTTTCTGCTTTAAGGCTAGTGATGTGGTAAAATACAGAACAAATGGGGATTAAAAGGCTCAAAGTGGCTTGACAAGGGTGATTTAAAGGGTAGGTTTATTTGGGATAAGTGAGCTAAAATCAAACAATGGCCTCAATCATATGCAAGCATGTAAATATACTAAATAATGGACATATAGATTGGAACAAAATATAGATTACAATCATAGAGAAGGGAACACACAGGAATAAAATATTCATGGTTAAATAATGTAACCATATAAATAAGCTCAAAGTCTCACAAGTTGTGTGTTCTTTGGCTCAAAAACCATGTTTCAAATACAACTTCAAACAAATTTAAAAAAATTCAATTTAAATTAGTGAAATACTATAAAGATTTCTTGAAAAAGAAAATATTACTTCAACCAAGTAGTAACTAAATGCACAAAATCAAATAAATATGCAATCAAACATGCAAATGCAACAACTAACAAGAAAAATAAACCATTGGTGTTGAGATAGAAGAGTGACTAACCCATGGAGATCGGTATCGACCTCTCCACACTTAAAGATTGCACCGTCCTCGGTGCATGCTGAGATGTGCAGGTGGACGAGTTATTCCAACTGATGCTTTCCTTCAAGGATTGTGCAGATGGACTTGTTTGTCTCCCCTTTTAGAAGTTTCTCCCTTTTTCCGTCTTCGGTGGCCAGCCTGGAAGAAGAGAAAAAGAAGAACAGTAATACCCAGAAGTAAAGATAAGAAAATAAATGAAGTATGGGTGGGTTCATTCCAAATAATGAGGGTCTCAATTACATGGTAGCTACAACATGCAAGTGAGAAAATAATAGAAGTCATCGCATGCCAGTGGTACAAAATGTACAACAATGGGGAAGAGAGTGGAGGAGGAGAGATAATATAAATTCATGTCAATGCAAAAGTAATACAAAGAAAAAACAGATTGGCATTGATAATATTACCTAACCAGAATAACACAAGTCACTAAGCACCCAAAATAGTTCAAGAGAAGATGCACAGTTAAATAAGAAAATCAAACACCAAAGGAAAAATAATGAATTTAGAAAAAAATAAAAATTATGCACAAAATGAAGATGCAATGAATGAAATATGTAAATAAATTAAGTAAAATAAAATAAGAGATAAGAAGAATGAGAAGGGAAAGAAGGGAAGAAGAAGTAAGTAAGAAAGGAGGGAGGAAAAATTAGGATTGGGGAAGAAAAGATAAGATATTTGGCAAATTAGGATAAGCTGTGCGGCACAAGCGACGCGATCGCGTGGGGTATGCGATCGCGCGACTTGCGCTGATACTGATTGACGCGGTCGCGTCGCTTACGCAGTTGCGTGACACAATTCATGCTACTGGCGCGAGGGCAGCCTCGCGCTCGCACAACTCTCTATTCAAATTATTATTAGTGCCAAATTTTAAGTGACGCGATCGCATGGGGCATGCTTTCACGTGAGTGGGCTTTAGAAGAATGTGACACGGTCGCGTGGGTCACGCGGCCGCATGGGTAGAATTGTGCGTTCAGCACCAATCCAGCACCGCTCTAGCATAATAATTGGTTGTGCACCCTTTTACGTCGAAATCCAGGGCACGCGGTCGCGTGGGACGATTGCCATTGGCACGCCTCCAGCCACGCTCTCGCATGACTCTCTGTTCATTTTATTATTCTCTCCCACACATGCGATGCGGACGCGTCAATGAGGCGGTCGCGTCGCATGAAATTTTTTTTTTGTAAAATGCAGAATGCAATGCTTAATGTGAATGCTATGAATGATTCCAGGTTCAATAAAATAAAATAAAATTCAAAAACAAACAAAACTAAATAAAATTAAAATTGAAAAAGGAACGATCATACCATGGTGGGTTGTCTCCCACCTAGCACTTTTAGTTAAAGTCCTTAAGTTGGACATTTGGTGAGCTCCCTGTTATGGTGGCTTGTGCTTGAACTCATCCAGGAATCTCCACCAATGTTTGTGATTCCAGTAACCTCCGGGGTCCCAAACTAAGCATGTAAAGCCCTTAAGAAGCTTTAAACAGATTCTTAGGCTCCCGGGGTAACAAGTGTCAGAGCAGATCCCAAGAACCCAAATCTTGCTTATACACCCATCCTTGTCGGGATCTGTATTTTTCCAACTGGGTGATAAGTAAATTGAATTCTCATTGTAGCCACCAAATAGTTTCCTAGACCCATTCAGTTGAGCTTTACACCAACCTCTGCGTTTAAACTTAAAGCTTCCAACCATAATGAACCTTGCAGGATAATTCTTACCACTGGCCATCTTCCGCTTACTCTTAATGTCACAAAAAGCTCTAAGTTGACCATCCGTCTCCAGTTGCCCATATTCAAGTGGAATTATAAAGCTAAGGGATATGAATTTTACCCACTTGAATATTGTGAAGGATGATGGCAACTTAGGGGGAGGTATTTTTAGTGAAATTGCAAGCTCCACTCCCTTGTGATCTTCTCTGATAATTACCACCTCTTTGCAAGCTTCTTCAATTGCAACCTCTTCCTCTTGGTAGCTTTTTTCCAATTCAATCTCCTCTTCATTGCTTTCCAAGGGCATGGGAGGTTGTGCTTCTTCTTTTTGAATCTCCATCTCTTGATCAACCTCTTCCAAGTCTTCAACTGTGATATACCTTGGAGGTTGTACACCCTCCTCAGCATCAATTTCAATCGCCTTTGAAGGAAGCTCTATGCCTTGACATTCCCATGGAGGTTCCGTATCTCCTAAGTCTTCAACCATTTCTTCTTCTTCAATAATTTCGGCTTCCTCCACTTGTTCCAGTACAAATTCATGCTCTTTACTATCCATCGGAGTTTCTAATGTCTCCTTCATGCTACGTTCTTTATTAGATTGTCCACATGAAGCCATGGGGGTTCCTTGAGTGTTCGAACGTCGGGAAGCTAATTGATATATTGCTTGCTCCAATTGATGAAGAGTTGTATGAAATTGATCTACTATTTCCGGGAAATGATCCCTTGACTCTTGTTCCTCCTTGATGATTACCTTTTCGTGACAACTCCCTTCAATTACTCCTTCATCTTCAAGGGTCTCTCCTACCTTCACCTTTAGTGCCTTCTCTAGCTCCTTATGAAGTATGGATTCGCGAAGATGATCCTCTCTCTCTTGTTCCATATCAATAGCATTATTGGGATCATCTTGCTCTTGGATTAATGGATGTGGGTGCTCTTCCATGGATGGTGGTGATGGGATGGGTGGATCATTATGTGGTTGAAAAGGAAGTGCACTAGAGCTTGAGGGTTGATTGTTGAAGGTATTTGGTGGTCCGATTCGGGCGGCGAGAGCTTGTATAGTAGAGTTTAGATCGGTAAATACTTTCTCCATGGAGGTTTGGGGTGGATAAAAGGGTTCATTTGTTGGGAGAAAGGGTTCATGGTAGGAAGGTGGTTCATCTTGATAATGAATAGGAGATGGTGTATATTGAGGTGGTGGTTCTGTGTATGGTTCATTTGGCTCATAAGGTGGTTGGTATGGTGGGTACGTGTTAGGATCGTATGAGGGTGTTTGGTAGTAAGGGGCTCGTGAGTATGGTGGTCTAAAGCTATGTTAAGGGGGCTCATAGGCGTATGGTGGTGGTTGTTGATAATCAGAAGAATGCTCACCATAGCCATTGCCTTGATATGCATCACAGAACGGTTGTTGATAGTCCATTGGAGGTGGTTGTTGCCATGAGGGTTGATTGAATCCTTGTGGCTCCTCCCATCTTTGATTGTTCTAACCTTGATGCTGGTTCTAATTATAATCTCCTCTTCCTGCAGCATAGTTATAACCAGACTCATAGCCAAAGGCGTGAGAGTTCATAGTAGTGAGAGAAAAATAAAAACAAAAATTAACAAAAAGAAAATATTTTGAAAAAGAGATGATTTTTAAAAAAATTGAATTTTGAAAAATAAAATAAGATAAGATAAAAATTTTAAAATAAAAATATGAAATATATTTTTTTTAAATATTTACAATAACCAATAATAAGGCACACGTTTGCCATTCAATACTTTAATTATATGCATTGAGAAAAAAATGAAAAAGAAAAAGAAAAGAGCAATTAATAAAAGGGGACAAAATGCCCCAAAATAAATAAGTGAAATCAATGCATATGAGTTGTACTCAAAACTTAGAATGCATAAATATGTAGTAAACACAGTTGATGGGAAGTTAGATTTTGTATTTTAATTAAATGGATTGTCTTGAGTTAGGTGGAAAGTTTATGTTAATTAAGGATTCAGATTTTAGTCCACTTGGCCAAATACAATCCTACCTTGACCCTAACCCCATTACAACCCTTAAAAGACTTCTTGATTTGTGTATTGGTGCATTAAATTTTTGTTGATTGTTAGATGAAGAGCAAGCTATAGAAAGCAAGATTAGTAGAGAATTGAGAGAATTGACCCTAGACACTTGAGAGTTAGAATGATATACACTACTAGTAAGGGTTCAGTGCTTAATTCTATGTTCCCTACTGTTATGAGCTATCTTCTTCTTGCAAGTTATTTATATTGTATTTTGTGATTTGAATTAGTGAAATCCAGTTCATATTTATTCTTGAAAGATTTATTTACTTTTTCACCAAGTAGGTAGAATCATTTTAGCATGTAGTTACATTCACATTTATAGGTTGCATTGCATGAGTCTTGCCTTTCCCTACTCATTTATTTGGTCTCCTTGAGTTTAGCATGAAGACATGCTAATGTTTAAGCGTGGGGAGGTTAGGATTTTTGCTAGTAAAGAATTTACAAAAATATTCGCGTTGTAGATATAGCTTCTAAACTAACAGAAATCCCTTCGTACAAAAGTTTTGGTTGTCACAAGTAACAAACCCCTAAATAAATTGATAACCGAAGTATTTAAACCTCGGGTCGTCTTCTCAAGGAATTGCAGGGAGGTATGTTCTTATTATTGGTTATGAGTTTGTAAATTGGGGGTTTTAAGAATGAGGAACAATTATGATGAATGACAAGTAAAATAAATAATTGACTGTAAAATAAACTCTTGGCAAGGTATGAGAACTGGAAGTCCTATCCTAGTTATCCTTATCAATTGTGATGAGAATTGGATTTTTCTCCCACTTTGTTAACCTCTAACTATGAAGGTAAGTCAAGTGAATGAATTAATTCGAATCCTCAAGTCCCAGTCTTTCCTTGGGAAAAATTAGAGTTATTGGATCTCGAATAAATTCTTGAAGAATTCCAATTTTCAGTCAACAATGAGTTTGATAACTCAAGAGTTACCAATTAATCAACCAAAGCCAAAAGGGAGTAAAACCTACTTGAATGAAAATAATTTGGATGGAGCACAAGCATCAATAACATAAATTAGAGAAAACAATCATAAATCTGAAATACATCAATTGCATTAATAAAATAAAATCAATCCAAATATGAAGAGTCATAAGCCAAATAAGCAACATCAATAATCAACAATTAAGAGGAGTCGAAATAAAAAGATATTGAACCTGATGAAGAGTTGAAATAAATCCTAATTTCTAAAAATCCTACCTAAATCCTAAGAGAGAGGAGAGAACCTCTCTCTCTAGAAACTACATCTAAAACTAAAATTATGAATTATGAGAGCCTGATGAGTCTCTGCAAGTTCTCTGACTTTAATCTGTGTTTCTGGGCCAAAAACTGGGTTGAAATGAGGCCCAGAATCTCTGCCAGCGACTTTTGTAATTCTACAGATCGCGCACGTCATGCGATCGTGTCATCCATGCGGACGCGTCATTCGCGTTTTTTCCTGCCACGCGTTCACGTCGTCCACGCTTCCGCGTCACTTGTGCTTTTCCAATTCGCGCGGTCGCATGAGCCATGCGACCGCGTCACTGCAGATTCCTTTCTTCCGCGCGGTCGTGTCGCTGACGCGTACGCGTCACTTCTCGCTGGTCATCTCCTCAATTTCTTGTGTTCCTTCCATTTTTGCAAGCTTCCTTCCCAATCTCTCACTCATTCATGCCCTATAAAGCCTGAAACACTTAACACACAAATCAAGGCATCGAATGGTAATAAGAGAGGATTAAGATTAGCTAAATTAAGACCAAAGAAGCATGTTTTCAATCATGTAATAATTTTAGGAAAGAAATATAAATGCATGCTAATTATATGAATAAGTGGGTAAAGACCATGATAAAACCACACAATTAAACACATTTTAAACCATAAAATAGTGGTTTATCAGTCACCGTTGTCAATGGCTACTTCCTATCTTCTCAGTGAAAATGGTCCAAATGCTCTGTCACAGCATGGCTAATCATCTGTCGGTTCTCGATCATGTTGGAATAGGATCCATTGAACCTTTTGTGTCTGTCACTACGCCCAACACTTGTGAGTTTGAAACTCGTCACAGTCATCCAATCCCTGAATCCTTCTCGGAATACCACAGACAATGTTTAGACCTTCCGGACTCTCAAGGATGCTGCCAATGGGTTCTAGCTTATACCACGAAGATTCTGATTAAGGAATCTAAGAGATACTCATTCAATCTAATGTAGAACGAAGGTGGTTGTCAGGCACATGTTCATGGGTTGAGAATCGTGATGAGTGTCACGGATCATCACATTCATTACGGTTAAGTACGAATTAGTATCTTAGATAGAAACAAGCATGTTTGAAGGGAAAATAGAAATAATTGCCTTAATTCATCGAGATGCTACAGAGCTCCTCACCCCCAACAATGGAGTTTAGAGACTCATGCCGTCAAAAAGTACAAAGTTCAGATCTAAAATGTCATGAGATGCAAAATAAATCTCTAAAAGTTGTTTAAATACTAAGCTAGTAAGCTAGGTTTACAGAAAATGAGTAAACTAAGATGGATAGTGCAGAAATCCACTTCTGGGGCCCATTTGGTGAGTGCTGGGGCTGAGACTTGAGCTTCTCACGTGCCTGGGCTGTTTCTGGTGTTCAACTCCAACTTGTAACCTGTTTCTGGCGTTCAACGCCAGAATGCAACATGGAACTGGCGTTAAACGCCAGTTTACATCATTTATCTTCACGCAAAGTATGGACTATTATATATTGCTGGAAAGCCCTGGATGTCTACTTTTCAACCCAATTGAGAGCGCGCCAATTGATCTCCTGTAGCTCCAAAAAAATCCATTCCGAGTGCAGGGAGGTCAGAATCCGACAGCATTAGCAGTCCTTTTTCATCCCGAATCAGATTTTTGCTCAGCTCCCTCAATTTCAGCCAAAAAATACCTGAAATCACAGAAAAACACACAAACTCATAGTAAAGTCCAGAAATATGGATTTTGCCTAAAAACTAATAAAAATATACTAAAAACTAACTAAAACATACTAAAAACTATATGAAATAACCCCCCAAAAAGTGTATAAAATATCCTCTCATCACAACACCAAACTTAAACTATTTCTTGTCCTCAAGCAACTAGATAAATAGAATAGGATAAAAAGAAATCAAGAAGCAATAGTATCTCAGAGTTTTAAGTGAAGCTCTGATTCTAATTAGATGAACGGGACTAGTAGCTTTTTGCTTCCGAACAGTTTTGGTATCTCACTTTATCCTTTGAAATTCAGAATGATTGGCATCCATAGGAACTCAGAATTCAGATAGTATTATTGATTCTCCTAGTTTAGTATGTTGATTCTTGAACACAGCTACTTTATGAGTTTTGGCCATGGCCCTAAGCACTTTGTTTTCCAGTATTACCACTGGATACATAAATGCCACAGATACGTAACTGGGTGAACCTTTTCAGATTGTGACTTAGCTTTGCTCAAGTCCCCAATTAGAGGTGTCCAGAGTTCTTAAGCACACTCTTTTGCTTTGGATCATGACTTTAACCACTCAGTGTCAAGCTTTTCATTTGGACCTGCATGCCACAAGCACATGGTTAGGGACAGCTTGATCTAGCCGCTTAGGCCTGGATTTACTTCCTTGGGCCCTCCTATCCATTGATGCTCAAAGCTTTGGATCCTTTTCACCCTTGCCTTTTGGTTTAAAGAGCTATTGGCTTTTTCTACCTCTTTTGCTTTTTTTTTCACTACTTTTTCTTGCTTCAAGAATCAATTTCATGATTTTTCAGATCAGCAATAATATTTCTCTTGTTCATCATTCTTTCAGGAGCCAACAATTTTAACATTCATAAAATTCAATATAAAAAATATGTACTGTTCAGGCATTCATTTAGAAGACAAAAAGTATTGCCACCGCATATAAATAATTAGAATTTTCCTTATTAAGAACTCGAAAAAAAAATATTGCCTCTTTATTCTAAAAATCTACTATTTTATTCATGTTTGATGATGATGAGAAAAATAAATTATAGCTTAATTAGAGATAAAATCAAAATAGATATACTAATTACTACTACTAATATATAACTTCTAAGGTAAATTCCTAATAAGAGCAGTTATCACAGAGTTAAGGTAAAGATTAGGACTCAACAACCTTTATTTTGGGAGGTGGATGCTCCTTTAATCTGTGGGGTGCTTGGCCCTTCAAGAGACAGCTTCTGACGTTTCAGTTCCTCAGTTCACGCCCTTGCTCTTCTTGTTCCTTAAGCAGTTTGCAAAGCATGTTATTTTGATTTTGCTGTTCTTCCTTTAGTTGCTCCATAGCTTCTTGCAAATTGGTGACAGATGCTTCAAGGCGCTCCCAGTATTCAATTTGAGGGATTTTCGGGAGGAACTCCTGTGCTTTCCTCTTGATGGGGTCGTCTTGCACCTGTTGTCCCTCTATTGACTTTTTGGTGATTGGTCTCTCAACTGAGATATACTCAGTTACTCCCATCTTCACCCCAGCATCTTTACATAGTATAGAGATTAAGCTTGGATAAGCCAATTTGGCATCTTTGGAGTTCTTGTTTGCAATTGTGTAAAGTTCACAAGAAATCAGCTGATGACCTTCCACTTCTTTTCCCAAGATAATGCAATGGATCATTACTGCTCTTTTGATGGTGACTTCAGAGCGGTTGCTAGTGGGCAGTATAGAATGCCCAATGAAGTCCAGCCATCCTTTGGCGACTGATTTGAGATCTTCTCTCTTGAGTTGATTTAGGACACCCTTTGTGCTGGTTGTCCACTTGGTTCCAAAGAGGCATATTTCCTCTAGAATTTTGTCCAATCCCTTATTTGTTCTCATCATTCTCCTATTAAAGGAGTCTGGGTCATCTTTCAGCTGAGGTAGCTTAAAGATCTCCCTGATTTTGTCAGGGTGAAGGTGAACAATCTTTTCTTTGAGTTCGATAGTCATAGAAGGCGGCTCTAGCTAATCTCTTCCTGTCTGTTTGCCACATATTAGAGTAGAATTCCTGAACCATGTTCCTTTCCACCTTTGTTTCAGGATTAGCTAGGATTTCCCATCTCTTATTTTGAATTTGCTCTTAGATCTCCGGATATTCATCTTCTTTCAGATCGAATTTGACTTCCGGGATCACTGACCTTAGACCCATTATTTTGTAGTAATGGCCTGAATGTTCTTTGGTTAAGAACTTCCCTTGATTCCAAAGTGGTTTTGGAATATTCTCTTTCTTGCCTCTTGGAGTGGTTTGTTTTCCCTTAGGAGCCATGATCTTAGTAGGTATGGCTTAGTGATCACAGATAAACACACCAAACTTAGAGGGTTGCTTGTCCTCAAGCAAAAGAAAGGAAAGGAGAGGGATAGAAAGATAGCCAATTTCGAATGGTGGAAGAGAGGAGGGAGGCCGAATGTGGATTTAAAGGGAGGGAGGGTGGGTTTTCGAAAATTTTGAAAAAGATAAGATAGAAGATATGATTTGTGAAAGATAAGTATGATAGGAAAAAGATGTAATTTAAAATTGAAAAGTTATGAAAGATATTTGAAAAAGATAAATCTGAATTTTTATTTTTTAAAAAAAGATTTGAGATGAATTTGAAAAGATAATTGAGTTTTGAAAAAAATTTGAAAAGAAGTTGGATGGTATTTGAAAAGGATTTGTGTTTATGAATTAAGATACATTTGATATCTTTGAAAAAGGGTTTGAAAAATTAGGATTAAAATTTTTGAAAGATGAGAGTTTATAACATGGTTATGCAAGAAATCATGAATTGAAGCATGAAAGATGGAAAAAAAATTTGAGTTGAAAATGAATTCACCTCCTCCCCCTAATCCTGGCGTTAAATGCCCAAACACTGCATGTTTTGGGCGTTTAACGCCCATTTGTAGCTTCTCCTGGGCGTTTAACGCCCAGTTGTTGCTTTTGGCTGGCGTTAAACGCCAAGAACTCCTTTGTCACTGGGTATGTTTCTGAACGCTCAGGATGCTGTAAATCTGGCGTTAAACGCCCAGAAGATGCTTCTTTCTGGCATTTAATGCCTAAATGGCTATCTCTACTGGCGTTGAATGCCCAGTAGATGCTTCTTTTGGGCGTTCAATGCCCAAAACAGCTCTTACTGGCTTTTTTGCACCAGTGAGCTTCTTTTTGCTGTTTTATCCTCTGAATCTTTTTGTAACTCTGTATCATTCACTGAAATGTATTATCTAATTTAAAATTAAAATTACAAATAAAATAAACTCATGACTGGGTTGCCTCCCAACAAGCACTTCTTTATTGTCTTTAGCTGGACTATTACTGAGCTTTAATCAAGTCTCAATTTTGAGCATTCTTGCTCAAAATTGCTTTCAAGATAATGTTTGATTCTCTGTCCATTAACAATGAACTTTTTGTTAGAATCATTATTTTGAAACTCTACGTAACCACATGGTGATACACCTGTAATCACATATGGTCCTCTCCACCGGGATTTCAATTTCCTGGGGAATAATCTGAGCCTAGAATTAAACAACAAAACTTTCTGCCCTGGCTCAAAGACTCTGGATGACAGCTTCTTATCATGCCATCTTTTTGCTTTCTCTTTGTAAATTTTTGCATTTTCGAAAGCATTGAATCTGAATTCCTCTAGCTCATTTAACTGGAGCAATCATTTTTCTCCAGCTAACTTGGCATCAAGGTTTAGGAATCTGGTTGCCCAGTAGACCTTATGTTCCAGTTCCACTAGCAAGTGACAGGCTTTTCCATACACAAGCTAGTATGGAGAGGTCCCTATAGGAGTCTTAAATGCTGTTCTGTATGCCCACAGAGCATCATCCAAGCTTCTTGCCCAATCCCTTCTACGGTTAATCACAGTCCATTCCAGGATTCTTTTAAGTTCTCTATTAGAGACTTCAACTTGCCCATTTGTCTATGGATGATATGGAGTGGCCACCCTGTGGCTAACTCCATATCGAACTAAAGCAGAGTAAAGCTGTTTATTACAGAAATGAGTGCCCCCATCACTGATTAGTACTCTAGGGATACCAAATCTGCTGAAGATGTGTTTCTGGAGGAATTTTAGCACTGTCTTAGTATCATTAGTGGGTGTTGCAATAGCTTCCACCCATTTGGATACATAATCTACTGCCACCAGAATATAAGTGTTTGAGTATGATGGTGGGAAAGACCCCATGAAGTCAATACCCAATACATCAAAAAACTCAATCTCCAAGATCCCTTGTTGAGGCATGGCATAACTGTGAGGCAGATTGCCAGATCTTTGGCAACTGTCACAATTAAGTACAAACACTCGGGAGTCTTTATAGAGAGTAGGCCAGTAGAAGCCACATTGGAGGACTCTTGTGGCTGTTCGCTCACTTCCAAAATGTCCTCCATACTGTGATCCATGGCAGTGCCAGAGGATCTTTTGTGCTTCTTCTTTAGGCACACATCTACGTATTACTCCATCTGCACATCTCTTGAAGAGATATAGTTTATCCCAAAGATAGTACTTTGCATCCGTGATCAATTTCTTTGATTGCTGCCTACTGTACTCTTTGGGTATGAATCTCACTGCCTTGTAGTTTGCAATGTCTGCAAACCATGGCACTTCCTGGATGGCAAAGAGTTGCTCATTCGAAAATTTTTCAGAGATCTCAGTAAGAGGGAGGGACGCCCCTTCTATTGGTTCTATTCGGGACAGGTGATCTGCTAATTGGTTTTCTGTCCCTTTTCTGTCTCTTATTTCTATATTAAACTCTTACAGAAGCAATACCCATCTGATGAGTCTGGGTTTTGAATCCTACTTTGTGAGTAGATATTTAAGAGCAGCATGGTCATTGTATACAATCACTTTTGATCCTACTAAATAAGATCTGAACTTGTCAATGGCGTAAACCACTGCAAGTAACTCTTTTTCTGTGGTTGTGTAGTTCTTCTGTGCGTCATTTAAAACATGACTGGCATAGTAAATGATGTGCATAAGCTTGTCATGCCTTTGTCCCAACACTGCACCAATGGCATGGTCACTAGCATCACACATCAGTTCAAATGGTAATGTCCAGTCTGGTGCAGAGATGACTGGAGCTGTGACCAGCTTAGCTTTCAGAGTCTCAAACGCCTGCAGACACTCCTTATCAAAGATAAATGGCGTGTCAGTAGCTAGCAGATTACTCAGAGGTTTGTCAATTTTTAAAAAGTCTTTATAAACCTCCTATAGAATCCTGCATGTCCTAGAAAGCTTCTGATTGCCTTAACATTGGCAGGTGGTGGTAATTTTTCAATTACCTCTACCTTAGCTTGATCCACCTCTATTCCCTTGTTCGAAATTTTGTGCCCAAGGAAAATTCCTTCAGTCACCATAAAGTGACATTTTTCCCAGTTTAAAACCAGGTTAGTCTCTTGGCACCTCTTTAGAACAAGTGCTAGATGGTCAAGACAGGAGCTGAATGAGTCTCCAAATACTGAAATGTCATCCATGAAGACTTCCAGAAATTTTTCCACCATATCAGAGAAAATAGAGAGCATGCACCTTTGAAAGGTTACAGGTGCATTGCACAGGCCAAATGGCATCCTTCTGTATGCAAATACGCCGGATGGACATGTGAATGCTGTTTTCTCTTGATCTTGGAGATCTACTACAATTTGATTATAGCCTAAATATCCATCCAGGAAGCAGTAGTATTCATGACCTGCTAGTCTTTCTAGCATTTGGTCTATGAATGGTAAAGGAAAATGATCCTTTCTGGTAGCTGTATTGAGCCTTCTGTAATCAATACACATACGCCACCCTGTAACTATTCTTGTAGGAACCAGTTCATTTTTTCATTATGAACCACTATCATACCACCCTTCTTAGGGACGACTTGGACAGGGCTTACCCAGGGGCTATCAGAAATGGGATAAATAATCCCAGCCTCTAGTAATTTAGTGACCTCCTTCTGCACTACCTCCTTCATGGCTGGATTCAGCCGCCTCTGTGGTTGAATCACTGGCTTAGCGTCACCCTCCAATAGGATCTTGTGCATGCATCTAGCTGGGCTAATGCCCTTAAGATCACTGATAGACCACCCAAGAGTTGTCTTGTGTGTCCTTAGCACTTGAATTAGTGCTTCCTCTTCCTGTGGCTCTAAGGTAGAACTTATGATTACAGGAAAGGTATCACCTTTTCCCTGAAATGCATATTTCAGGGATGGTGGTAATGGTTTGAGCTCGGGTTTGGGAGGTTTCTCCTCTTCCTAAGGGATTTTCAGAGGTTTTATTATTCTCTTTGGTTCCTCCAGATCAGGCTGAGCATCTTTAAAGATATCCTCTAGATCTTATTCAAGACTCTCAGTCATATTGACCTCTTTTACCAGAGAGTCAATAATATCGATGCTCATGCAGTCATTTGGGGTGTCTGGATGCTGCATAGCTTTGAAAACATTCAACTTAAACTCGTCCTTATTGACTCTCAGGGTTACTTCCCGTTTTTGGATGTCAATGAAGGTCCGTCCAGTTGCTAAGAAAGGTCTTCCTAGAATGAGAGTTGCACTCTTGTGCTCCTCCATTTCCAGCACCACAAAGTCAGTGGGAAAGGCAAATGGCCCAACCTTGACAATCATGTCTTCAATTACACCTGATGGGTATTTAATAGAGCCATCAACAAGTTGGAGACATATCCGGGTTGGTTTGACTTCTTCAGTCAAGCTAAGCTTTCTGATAGTAGATGCAGGTATTAGGTTGATACTTACCCCAAGATCACATAGAGCTTGCTTGGTACAAGTACCCTCTAATGTGCATGGTATCATAAAGCTTCCGGGATCTTTAAGCTTCTCAGGTAAGCTTTTCAGAATGACTGCACTGCATTCTTCATTGAGGTAGACTTTTTCAGTTTCCCTCCAATCCTTCTTATGACTTAAGATCTCTTTCATGAACTTAGCATAAGAGGGTATTTGCTCAAATGCCTCTACAAACAGAATCTTTATTTCAAGAGTCCCGAGATAGTCTGCAAAGCAGGTGATAAACAACTATTTTATGATTCATATTGTATTTAATTGTATGGTTTTATCAAGTCTTAACCCACTTATTCATATGATTTGCATGTATTTACAATTCCTTCCTAAAAATATCCTATCATTAAAAACTTACTTCCTAAAATCTTTTAGTTATATATTTTTATCTTCCTTTGTACCATTCGATGCCGTGATTTGTGTGTTAAGTGTTTCAGGCTTCAAAGGGCAGGAATGGCATAAGGAATGAAGAGGAAGCGTGCAAAAATGGAAGGAACACAAAGAATTGAGGAGATGACCAGCGAGAAGTCACGCGGTCGCATGGCTGACGCGACCGTGCAAAACGGAAGAAATCACAGTGACGCGCTCGCGTGCCTGACGCAACCGCGTGGATTGGAAACTGCACGAACGACGCGAATGCATGGACGACATGCACGCGTTGTACGAGAAACGCTAAGTGACGCGAATGCGTGGACGACGCGGCCGCGTGACGTGCGTGATCTGCAGAATTTCAGAAGTCGTTGGTAGAGTTTTTGGGCTGCATTTCAACCCAGTTTTTGGCCCAGAAACACAGATTAGAGCGAGGGAACATGCAGAGACAAAGGAACATTCATTTCGCATAATTTTTAGTTTTTAGATATGAATTTACTCCTCCCCTAGGTTTCTCACTTGAACATTCATAATTAGGATTTTGAAGATTTTGGCTTTAGCTTTGAGAAGAGTCTATCTCTGGTACCAGTCACTATAGTTTGTTATTTACTTTTCAATTATTCTTCCATATTCTTAATTCCTCCATAGTTGACATTGGATTATTTTCACTAGTTATTAATACATAACTATTTTTATTTTTAATTAATCCCTTTTATTATTATTTATTATGTCTTCTTTTATTTTCCCCATTGATTCTGTGAAGTCTATAATTATGATGAGTGAGTAGTTCCATAACTTGATTGGGAGATGATTGAAAGGAAACCTTGAGTTGGATTACTTAAGAGAAAAAATTGTAATTGGGTTTATTGTTGGATCACCCTCTAGTCATTGACACTAGTCCTTCCCAAGGGATGGAGAGGATTAGGACTTGTGACTAGAAATAGCTTTCCAACTTGCTTGACTTTCCTTTACCTAGTAAGGGATAACTAAGCACAGTAACCATCAATTATCAATAAATCTTGAGAGTACTTCAATAAGAATAGGGCTTCCAACTAATCTACTCCCAGTCAAGGCTTTTATTTAAATTATCTAAATTCTCTGATTTAATTTCCTGTTTATCAACTCAACCATTTTTGAAAACACCTGATTATTAAAATAGCACATCTTTCTGCAACTCGTTGGGAGACGACCTGGGATTCATACTCCCAGTATTTTAATTTCAATATTGTGACAACCCTTCTAAATTGATAAGCGGATTTTCGGCTGGTTAAGGACTGTACTTGCAACGTATCTCTTAATTTCTTAACTCGCCAATTTCTGCCACATCAGCATCAGCGGGCAAATTGATTATCATGTTCTGCTTGGCAGAGTTTCTGAGGATAAGGCATTTTGGCTTTGTATTCCTCAATCTTAGTTGCTGTAGGTTTATTGCATATAGATGTGGGTTGAGAAGCCTTTTTAGAGGGGTTGCTATCAGCACTTGTATGTGTCTGATCCCCCACTGGCGTTTGAATGCCAGGGGTGGAAGCTGGAGTGGCGTTAGACGCCAACTCCTTACCTATTTCTGGCAGCTGAACGCCAGAACTGAGCTTCCTTTGGGCGTTCAACGCCAACTTCTTACTTGTTTCTGGCGTTTGAACGCCAGAACTGAGCATAGGTTGGGTGTTTAACGCCAGCTCTTCACCTTTTTCTGGTGTTTGAATGCCATAATTGCTCCTCCATGGGCTCTTACTGTCCTCAGAGGGATTTTGGGTAGCAGTTTGTTCATTTCTTGGCTTCTTGCTGCCTTGAAGTGAGGTATTTAATGTTTTTCCACTTCTTAATTGAACTGCTTGACACTCTTCTGTTATTTGTTTTGATAACTGCTGTTTTGTTTGCTTTAATTGCACTTCCATATTCATATTAGCCATTCTTGTTTCTTGCAATATCTCCTTGAATTCGGCTAGCTGTTTTGTTAGAAAATATAATTGCTGATTGAATTTAGTAACTTGTTCTGCAGGACTGAGTTCATCAATTACTGTTTTAGCCTCTTCTTTCATGGTAGATTCACTGCTTAGGTACAGATGCTGATTTCTGGCAACTGTATCAATGAGCTCTTGAGCTTCTTCAATTGTCTTTCTCATGTGGATAGATCCACTAGTTGAGTGGTCTAGAGAAATCTGAGCTTTCTCTGTAAGCCCATAGTAGAAGATGTCTAACTGCACCCACTCTGAAAATATTTCAGAGGGGCATTTTCTTAACATTTCTCTGTATCTCTCCCAGGCATCATAAATGGATTCATTATCTCCTTGTTTAAAGCTTTGGATGCTCAGCCTTAGCTGTGTCATCCGTTTTGGAGGGAAATATTGATTCAGGAATTTTTTTGACAGCTGTTTCCATGTCCTTATGCTAGCCTTAGGTTGGTTATTTAACCACCTCTTAGCTTGGTCTTTTACAGCAAATGGAAACAGTAATAATCTGTAGATATCCTAATCTACTTCCTTATCATGTACTGTGTCAGCAATTTGTAAAAACTGTGCCAGAAACTCTGTAGGTTCTTCTTGTGAAAGACCGGAATACTGGCAACTTTGCTGCACCATGATAATGAGCTGAGGATTCAACTCAAAACTATTGACTCTGATGGAGGGTATACAGATACTACTCCCATATGAAGCAGTAGTGGGGTTAGCATATGACCCCAGAGTCCTTCTGGACTGTTCATTTCCACTTAGGTCCATGATGGAGAAAGGGAGATGATTTGGATTTATTTTATTTATCTTATTTTAAAAAAAATAATTTTCGAAATAATAAAATAAAATAAAATAAAAACTGAAAATAAAATAAAAATAAAATTAAAAAAATATTTAAAATTTTTTTTCGAAAAAGTGAGGAGAGAGAAAGTGGTTAGTATATTTTTTGAAAAAGATATGATTTTAAAATTTTAAAATTAAAATATGAACTTTTATGAAAAAATTTCAAATTATTTGCTTAAAAATAGTTAGAAAAGATATTTTTTATTTTTGAATTTATTATGAAAGAGAAAAACACACAAAAGACACAAGACTTAAAAATTTTTAAATCCAATGCTCCTTGTTTTCGAAAATTTTGGAGGGAAAACACCAAGGCACACCAAACTTAAAAATTTCAAGATCAAAACACAAAGAAGACTCAAGAACACCTTGAAAACTCACAAGAACATCAAGAACAAAAGAAAGATCACCAAACTTAAGATTTTTAGAAAACCAATTTAAAATTTTCGAAAACTAAAGAAAAATTAACAAGAGAACACCAAACTTAAAGTTTGGCTCAAGATTTAATCAAAGAAAAATTATTTTTGAAAAAGATTTTAAAAAGAAGATACCCAATTACCAAGAACACAAACCAACGCTCTAGCCAATTGAGCTATAAATATAACGTGTTTTAAAGAGGTATTTTTAATAAATAAAAATATTTTTTTTGAAAACTAATATTTTGAAAAAGCACAAGAAAAACAAGAAAAGACACAAAACAAGACAAACCAAAGATCAAACAAGAGAAATTGACAAGAATAATTTGAAGATCAAGGAAAAACAAAGAACATGCAATTCAAAAATTGAAAGAAAAAGAAAAGCATGCAATTGACACCAAACATAAAATATGAAACTAAACTCAAACAAAAGACTCCAAGAAAAATTAAAAACTAATAAAGAAAAATAATATTTTTGAAAGATTTTTAAAAGGAATAATAGAAGATGCAATCATAGTGACTCTAAACAAAAAGACAAATTTTTCCTAATCTAAGTAACAAGATAAACCGTTAGTTGTTCAAACTCAAACAATCCCCGGCAACGGCACCAAAAACTTGGTGCACGAAAACTACACTCACACTATGTAATTCCGCACAACTAACCAGCAAGTGCACTGGGTCGTCCAAGTAATACCTTACGTGAGTAAGGGTCGAATCCCACGGAGATTCTTGGCTTGAAGCAAGCTATGGTTATCTTATTATTCTTAGTCAGGATACCAATAGGGTTCTTTAGTTTCAATTGTAAAAAGTGAAAGGGCCTAAAATAAGTAATTGTTACGCAATAATGGAGAATATGTTGGAGTTTTGGAGATGCTTTGTCTTCTGAATCCCTGCAACATACTGCTTTCTTACTTTCAAACATGCAAGGCTCCTTCCATGGTAAGCTGTATGTAGGGTGTCACCGTTGTCAATGCCTACTTCCCATCCTCTCAGTGAAAATGGTCCAAATGCTCTGTCACAGCACGGCTAATCATCTGTCGGTTCTCGATCATGTTGGAATAGGATCCATTGATCCTTTTGCGTCTGTCACTACGCCCAAAACTCGCGAGTTTGAAGCTCGTCACAGTCATCCAATCCCTGAATCCTACACGGAATACCACAGACAAGGTTTAGACCTTCCAAACTCTCAAGGAAGCTGCCAATGGATTCTACCTTATACCACGAAGATTCTGATTAAGGAATCTAAGAGATACTCATTCAATCGAATGTAGAACGGAGGTGGTTGTCAGGCACACGTTCATGGGTTGAGAATGGTGATGAGTGTCACGGATCATCACATTCATCATGTTTAAGTACGAATTAGTATCTTAGATAGAAACAAGCGTGTTTGAAGGGAAAACAGAAATAATTGCCTTAATTCATCGAGACGCTGCAGAACTCCTCACCCCCAACAATGAAGTTTAGAGACTCATGCCGTCGAAAAGTACAAAGT
Organism: Arachis hypogaea; assembly: GCF_003086295.3. NCBI lineage: Eukaryota > Viridiplantae > Streptophyta > Magnoliopsida > Fabales > Fabaceae > Arachis > Arachis hypogaea. The sequence goes on along the minus strand of NC_092044.1, from coordinate 32,731,755 downwards.
TCAGATATAAAATGTCATGAGATCCAAAATAAATCTCTAAAAGTTGTTTAAATACTAAGCTAGTAACCTAGGTTTACAGAAAATGAGTAAAATAAGATGGATAGTGCAGAAATCCACTTCTGGGGCCCACTTGGTGTGTGCTGGGGCTGAGACTTTAGCTTCTCATGTGCCTGGGCTATTTCTGGTGTTCAACTCCAACTTGTAACTTGTTTCTGGCGTTCAACGCTAGAATGCAACATGGAACTAGCGTTAAACGCCAGTTTACGTCATTTATCTTTGCGCAAAGTATGGACTATTGTATATTGCTGGAAAGCCCTGGATGTCTACTTTGCAACCCAATTGAGAGCGCGCCAATTGGACTCTTGTAGCTCCAAAAAAATCCATTCCGAGTGCAGGGAGGTCAGAATCCAACAACATCAGCAGTCTTTTTTCAGCCTGAATCAGATTTTTGCTCAGCTCCCTCAATTTCAGCCAGAAAATACCTGAAATCACAGAAAAACACACAAACTCATAGTAATGTCCAAAAATATGAATTTTACCTAAAAAGTAATAAAAATATAGTAAAAACTAACTAAAACATACTAAAAACCATATGAAATTACCCCTAAAAAGTGTATAAAATATCCGCTCATCAACTGCCGCCTCAACATAGCTTTCAACCACCATACTCACAAGCCCCTTACCACCAAACACCCCCATATGGCCCTAATCCATATCCACCATACCAATCACCCTATGAGCCATATGAACCATATATGGAACCACCCCAATTCCAACCCAATTACTCCCAAGAACCACCACCTCCATATACACCATGTCCATATCCACCCATCCAAGAGCCATATGATCCTAATCATGCAACCCGAGCGTAACAAGAACCAAAGGATCATCTCAAGGAAATAGTGGATCAATTTCATGCAGCTTTTCATCAACTGGAGCAAGCAATAAACCGATTAGCTTCCCAACATTTGGACACTCAAGGAACCCCCAAAGCTTCATGTGGAGAATCTAATGAAGAACGTAGCAGGAAGTAAACACTAGAGATTCTGGTGGACAGTGAGAGGCATGATTTTGTATTGGAACAATTGGAAGAAGCTACGCTTGCCAGAGAAGAGGTGGAAGTAGTTGAAGATCTAGGAGATGCTGAACCTCCATGGGAATCCCGAATCGTAGAGTATTCCTCCAATAAGATCGAAATTGATGTTGAGGAGGGTGGTGCACAACCTCCAAGGCATGTTCCTTATAAAGAATTGGACGGAATAAATCAAGAGGTAAGTTTCCTTGGTGATGATGAGCATGAATCAAGCTATCCTAGTGATGACCTCGCATCTGCGATTGAACCCATTGAGTTTAAAGAACCTTCTCCAAGTGAATTTGAAAATGATGTGGAGGTAGACTTTTCTCAACCTCCAACTTATGATGGGGACGAATTAGAAGAATTTGATGAGGTTGCAGTTGGAGTTGAAGAGGCTTGCAAAGAGGTGGAAGTTGTCAAGGAGGAGCTCAAGGGAACGGAGCTTGAAATCACCTTGCCAAAGCTGTTGGAGACCCCTCCCCCAAATCCATTACCATCCAATACAATATTCAAGTGGGTAAAACTCTTATCCTTGACCTTTACTTTTCCACTTGAATATGGTTTACTTGAGACAGATAGTCAGCTTAGAGCTCTTTGTGGCTTTAAGAGTAAGAGGGATATGGTTGGTGGTTGGCAACACAATCGTAGGTTCGTTGTGGTTGGGAGCTCAAAATCTAAATGCAAGGGTTGGAAAAATGATGATCAACAAGAAGACGGGTGCAAAAGTAAGGTTTGGGACCCCGGAATACACCTCAACCTTCCTCAATCTTGGGGCCTTGTCACTTGTTAACATTTGCTTGGAAGCTTGATGTGCCTAGTTTGGGATCCCAGAGGCTACTGGAATTGCAAAAATTGGTGGGGATTCCTGGACGAGTTCAAACACAAGTTGCCATGACAAGGAGCTCATCACATGTCCAACTTAAGGACTTTAACTAAAAGTGCTAGGTGGGAGACAACCCACCGTGGTATGATCATTCCTTTTCATTCTTAGTTTTATTTTGTTTTGTTTTTATTAGTGTTCATTCATAATTTCTGCATATTCATCTGCATTCTGCAAAAAAAAAGGGGCAACCCACGCGTGCGTGTAGGCCACGCGTGCGCGTCGATTCCCAATTTTGCTATCCTATCCAACGAACAAAAAGTTGTGATGGAATTGTGTGGCTGGTGTGCTCTGCGCACAATTCGACCCACACGTACGCGTCGAGCATGCGTGCGCATCACTTGCAACTTGGGAAATCCACGCGTATGCGTCAAACACGCGCACGCGTAGATATGGTAATCGGCGTAAATGGGTGTTTGACCCGAGAGTTGTGCTGCCCTTGCAATGGAACTGTGCTAGAGGCACAAATTCACCCCACGTGTATGCGTCCCTGATGTGTGTGCGTCATTTTGCTTCCAGACTACCCACGCGTATGCATGGGCAACGCTTACGCGTCGAATGGCCAACTCACTTTTCACGCGTGCGCGTGATGCACGCGCACACATCGCGCCCTGTTTTCGATTTCCTACTTCTTTCTTCTATCATTTCTCCTTCTTTCTTCCTCCTTTCTTCCTTTCTTCTTCTTCATCACCTCCCTTCCTTATTCTCTTTCATTCCCTTTTACATATTACATTTGCATACTTTCCTTCATTGTATTTTAATTTTGTTCATGTTTTTATCTCCTTTTTTACTTTCCTATTTTATCACTGTTGTAAAATGTTCTTGTTTGACTGTTACATCTTTTCTTGCATTCTTTTGGTGCTTAGTGACTTGTTCTATATTGTTGGGTGATATCATTTATAAGGCAATGCTAATCTTTTATGATACTTGTACTCCTTTTGCATTGACATGAATTTATATAGTCTTTCTTTACCCATTATCTCTCCCCCATTGTTGCAATTTATGCACTATTGATATGCCATTTGCTTCTACTATTTTCTCATTTGCATGTTGTAGCTACCATGTAGTTGAGAACCTCATTATTATTTGGCATTAGCCCACCTAGATTTTGTCTATTTTTATATTTTTGTTTGTGGTTCATTCTTCTTTCTTTTGCTCTTCTTTCAGGCTGGCCACCAAAGAGGGGTAAAGGAAAAGTCTAACTGGGGGCGATAAACACGTCCTCCACACAATCTTTGGAGAAAAAGCATCAGTTAGAGCCACCCATCCACTTGTACATCTCTGCATACACCGAGGACGGTGTAATCTTTTAGTGTGGGGAGGTTGATACCGACTTCCGCGGGTAACTACTTTTTGACTCAACACCAATGTTTAATTGGTGCACGAATTTGTAATCCGCACAACTAACCAGCAAGTGCACTGGGTCGTCCAAGTAATACCTTACGTGAGTAAGGGTCGATCCCACGGAGATTATTGGTTTGAAGCAATCTATGTTTATTTTATTAATCCTAGTCAGGATGGCAATAGGATTAATTCGTTTTAATGATAAGAAGTCATAGTATTTGGAATAAGGAATTGTTACTTTATTGATGGAGAATATGTTGGAGTTTTGGAGATGCTTTGCCCTCTGATTCTCAACTTTTCCTTGAAATCCTTTTCCCACACGCAGGGTTCCTTCCATGGCAAGCTCTATGTAGGGTGTCACCGTTGTCAATGGCTACCTCCCATCCTCTCAGTGAAAACGTTCCTATGCTCTGTCACAGCACAGCTAATCATCTGTCGGTTCTCAATCAGGTTGGAATAGAATCCATTGATTCTTTTGCGTCTGTCACTAACGCCCAGCCTTCAGGAGTTTGAAGCTCGTCACAGTCATTCAATCCCAGAATCCTACTCGGAATACCACAGACAAGGTTTAGACTTTCCGGATTCTCATGAATGCTGCCATCAATCCAGCTTATACCACGAAGATTCTGATTAAGGAATCTAAGAGATACTCATCCAATCTGATGTAAAACGGAGGTGGTTGTCAGGCACACGTTCATGGATTGAGGAAGGTGATGAGTGTCACGGATCATCACCTTCTCCATAATTAAGCGCGAATGAACATCTTAGATAAGAACAAGCGTGTTTGAATGGAAAACAAAGGAATTGTATTAAATTATCGAGACGCTGTAGAGCTCCTCACCCCCAACAATGGAGTTTAGAGACTCATGCCGTCAAAGTGTATAAAATTCAGATCTGAAAATGTCATGAGGTACAAGATAAGTCTATAAAAGTTGTTTAAATAGAAAACTAGTAACCTAGGTTTACAGAAAAATGAGTAAACTAAGATAATTGGTGCAGAAATCCACTTCTGGGGCCCACTTGGTGTGTGCTGGGGCTGGGACTAGAGTTATCCACGAGTTGAGGCCTTTCTTGGAGTTGAACTCCAGGTTATGACGTGTTTTGGGCGTTTAACTCCGGATCATGACGTTTTTCTGGCGTTTAACTCCAGACAGCAGCATGTACTTGGCGTTTAATGCCAAGTTACGTCGTCTATCTTCACGCAAAGTATGGACTATTATATATTGCTGGAAAGCCCTGGATGTCTACTTTCCAACGCCGTTAAGAGCGCGCCAATTGGACTCCTGTAGTCCTTTTTCAGCCTAACTCAGATTTTTGCTCAGCTCCCTCAATTTCAGCCAGAAAATACCTGAAATCACAGAAAAACACACAAGCTCATAGTAAAGTCCAGAAATATGATTTTTGCCTAAAAACTAATAATATTATACTAAAAATTAATTAAAAACATACTAAAATCTACATGAAATTACCCCCAAAAAGCGTATAAAATATCCGCTCATCATTAATTTTCTTTGTTAGTTCATAGTTGCATTTGCATGTCTGATTGCATGTTTGTTCGATTTTTTGCATATTATAACATTACTTGGTTGAAGTGATAAATTCTTTTTCAAGAAATCATTTTATAGCATTTCACTAATTTGAATTAAATTTTTGTTAAACTTGTTTGAGGAAAATTTATTTTGGAACATGGTTTGGAGCTCGAACACACTAAACTAGTAAGATTTTGAGCCTATTTGATTGGTTGCATCTTACCAACCAATATTCTGTTTTTGGTGTGTGTTGTTCTCTCTAAAACTGTGATCTTTGTCTTGCTTAATTCTATATTTCCATTGTTTAATATATGCATGCACTTATATGATTGAGGTCTTTGTTTCACTAAGCTTACATACCCATATGGCCTTACCATTTTCATTATCCTTTGCAAACCACTTTGAGCCAATTTTACCCCATTTATTTTTTATTTTAGCACATCATTAACTATAAGCGAAAAACAATAATGTCCTTAATTTGAATTCTTAGTTAGCTTAGACTAGTGAGAGTGCTCATGAATTAAGTGTGGGGAAATTGGGTTAGGAAACGTTCGGTTTGAGAATTGAGTATGTTAGAATTTTGTGAAAATATGAAAGAATGTTGAGAAGATGTTTATGCATTCAATACCTTAATCATATGCCTTGAGAAAAGCAAAAGAAAGAAAAAAATTATGAGAAAAAGAAATGAAAAAAAGCAAATAATAAAAAGGGGACAAAATGCCCCAAGTTAAGTAATAATATCAATGCATATGAGTTGTACTTAAATTTGGGATGCATGAATATGTGGTAAACATAGTTAATGGGCAGTTAGATTTTGCATTGTAATTACATGAAATGTCTTAGGCTAAGTGAAAAGTTTAGGTTAATCAAGGATTCATGTTTTAGTCCATTTAACCAAATACAATCCTACCTTGACCCTAATCCCATTACAACCCTTAAAAGACCTCTTGATATGTGTATCTGTGCATTAAAATTTTGTTGATTGGTAGAAGAAGAGCAAGTCTTAGAAAGCAAGCTTAGTAGAGAATTGAGAGATCGAACCTTAAACACCTGAGCGATTAGAGTGCATACACTTCCAGTAAGGGTTCGATGCTCGATTCTTTGTTCCCGGCTTTCATGAGATATTTTCTTCTGCAAGTTTATTTGTACTTCATTTTATGATTTGAATTAGTGAAATCCAGTTCATATTTGTTCTTGAAAGGTTTATTTACTTTTCACCAATGTAGGTAAAAGCATTTTGAATTTAGTTGCATTCATATAGATAAGTTGCATCTCATAAATTATACCATTCATCTTCACTCTCTATAGTCTCTCTTGAGCTTAGCATGAGGACATGCTAATGTTTAAGTGTGGGGATATTTGATGCATTACTATTTTGTGGTACATCTTGTGCTTAATTAAGTGGATTTTATCCACTAATCTCACACTTATTCATAGAAATCGCATGTTTTACATTTTCCTTCCTGATTTTGTACTATGATTGGAAACATGCTTCTTTGGCCTTAATTTTGCTAATTTTAATCCTCTCTTATTACCGTTTGATGCCTTGATATGTGTGTTAAGTGTTTCAGAGATTATAGGGCAAGAATGACTTAGAGGATGGAAAAGAAGCATGCAAAAGTGGAAGGAATACAAGTAATTGAAGGAACTGCTGAGCTGTCCAGCCTAACCTCTTTGCACTCAATCGATCATAACTTGAGCTACAAAGGTTCAAATGAGGCAGTTTTAGTTGCGTTCGAAAGCTAACATATGGGGCTTCGCAACGATATATAATTTGCTATAGTTTCCATGCTTTTAGGCGACGTGCATGCGTGGATCACGGGTACATGTGACCTGGCAAAAGTTCAATCCACGCGTACGCATGGACAATGCGTACGCGTGACAGAGCTGCGACCTGTACGTATCAGAAATCACTGAGGGCTGTTTTTGACCCAGTTTTTGGCCCAGAAAACACAGATTATAGGCTACAGAGTGGGGGAATTCATTTATTCATTCAATCACACAATTTCTCATTCACATAATTTTTAGGTTTTAGATGTAGTTTTCTAGAGAGCCTCTCTCTAGGTTTTAGGATTTAGGATTTCTCTTAGGTTTAGGTTTATTTCTTCCCAATTCCAGGTTCAATGTTCCTTTAATTTTGTTTCTCTTCTACTTTTATTTATTCTATTACTTTAATTTATGAATTCTCATGTTAGTATTGATTTTTTTATTAATGCAATTTGAGGTATTTCGTGTTTAATGCTTGCTTCTCCATTTGTTGTTATTGAATCTCTTGGCTTTGGTGGAGTAATTAGAGATTCTTGAGTTATCAAACTCTTTTGTTGCTTGATAATTGGAAGTTGCTAATTGATTTGAATTCTACTAATTCTAGTCTTTCTTTGGGAGTTGACTAGGACTTGAGGATTCATATTAATTTATCCACTTGATGCACCTTCATAGTTAAAGGTTGACTATGTGGGAACAATGGACAATTTTCATCACAATTGATAAGGATAACTAGGATAGGACTTCTAACTCTCATACCTTGCCAAGAGCCTTCTTAGCTATTAGTTTACTTTCTTGCCATTTACTTTCTTTGTTCCTTATTTCAAAAATCCCAAAAACACACTTTTCCATAACCAATTATAAGCACACTCCCTGCAATTCCTTGAGAGACGACCCGAGGTTTGAATACTTCGGTTTAATTTTATTGGGTTTGCTTAAGTGACAACCAAGTTTTTGTACGAAAGGATTTTTGTTGGTTTAGATACTATACTTGCAACGAGAATTTACTGTAAAATTCTAGACCACGCAAGAATCAGTTCATCAAAATGGCGCCGTTGCTGGGGAATTGCAAACGTGTGCCTTATTATTGGTTATTGTAAATATTTGCTTTTTGCTTTTTGTTAGTTTTAGGACTTAGTTGCTTATTCTTACTAGTTTTTGTTTTTATTTTCTACTATGAATTCTCACCCCTTTGGCTATGAGTTTGGTTATAATCATGTTGCAGGAAGAGGAGATTACAATAAGAACATGCATAAAGGATGGGAGAATCAAAGGTGGGAGGAGCCACAGGGATTTGATCAACCCTCTTGGCAACAGCCTCCGCCAACATACTATGACCAAGAGCCATTCAAAGAAGCATATCAAGATAATGGCTATGGTGAGTGCTCTTTTGATTATCAACAACCACCACCATATGCCTATGAACTCCCGCCTCAACATAGCTTTGAACCACTATACTCACAAGCCCCTACAGAGTGGAAAAGGCTGAGCCATATGGCGTTTTCCACTTGAGTCACCCTTCAAACCCCAATGTCTTTAAGGTCAATGGTCACCGCTTGAAGCTCTACCACGGTGAGAAGATGAAGGACAACAAGGAGCTGGAGATCTTCCTCTTGGAAGATCCACCAACAGTAACGGACTGAGCTTATGACCGTCCAACATAAGGACGTAAAAGCAAAGTGTTAGGTGGGAGATAATCCACTATGGTATGATCGTTCCTCTCTTCTTAGTTTTTATTTTAGTGACTCTTCTCATTATCACTGCATACATTCTGTATTCTGCATTATCACCTGCATTATGCATAAATAAAAAGGGTGTTCGACGCACAAGCTTCACTTTCGCGTACGTGCGCGTCACTTGCGCTTTCAGCAGACCACGCGTAAGCGTCCCTGACGCGTACGCGTGACCCAAGAAATCTGCGTAAATAGCATACTGAACAACGAGTTGTGATGGTTGGGGGGCTAGAACTGTGCTAGACGTACAAACCCCGTCACGCGTGTGCATCCCTGTCGCGTGCGCGTCATTTTCCCTTACTGGCCATCCACGCGTGCGCGTGCATCACGCGCACGCGTCATGTGCAATTATTGGCCACAACCCAGAACAAACAGAGAGTTGTGCATGAGCGAGGCGGCCTTCGCATGATTCACACAAACTGAGATCACGCGTATGCGTCCCAGACACTTACGCGTCACTTGAACTTCATGCGACCCACGCGTACGCGTGCTGTACGCGTACGCGTCGCATGCCCCGCGTGGTTAGACCAGAACGCCGCCAGATTTCTTATCCTTTCTTCCCTCAATCCTAATTTTTTCTTCTTCCTTCCTTCTTCTTTCTTCTTCTTCTTCTATCTTTTCTATCCTCTTCTTCTTCTTCTACTCTTACTTCTTTCCCACTCACATCCTCCATCACCTCTCTCTTTTCATCTTCTTCTCAAGGTTCTTTCTTCCTATCTTCTTTCTTTACTTCTTTCTATTTATATCTTCTTTTTGCATTCTTTTAATTGGTGTTAGAAATTTAATTGGGTTATTGTTTTCTTCTATAATTGCTTGTGGATATATTAGGGAGTGATTTGACAATTAATATTAATTTTTGGGTTGCATGCATGTTTGGATTCCATTCTTTTCCTAACATATTTTACATGCATACTAAGTGTTTGTGAAAAAGCCCGTATGGCATTGTGAATTATTAATTATTCTATTCTTCTACTCTACTACCTATTTTTCACAAAACCCTTACAATCTTTTATTGATTAGATATAATTGTCAACACAAACGTGGTTGTTAGTTTGTTACATTTGATAATCAAATTAAACTCTTAATGCTTGATCTATGCTACTCATGCCTTTGTCGGCATGCTAATAAACATCTTGCATCTAATTGTCTTAATTTATCATGCTATATTTCCATTGATGTCCTAATCACATGGAATTGCGACCATGTGTTTACGACATTATTCTTTACCTTGGCATTGATTATCACTTATATTTTCCTCCTCCCGATTCTAGCTACTTGATTTCATGTGCCTTTGTTTTCTCCTTTTTCAGGATGGCCACCAGGAAGGGTAAAGAGAAAGCCTCTAACAAGCCATCGGCGAGGAGCGGAACGAAAAGAGCACTAGTTACAGAACCATCCTCAATATCAGTCAAGTCATCAATAAAGCGGGTCAAGAGGATCATCAAGGTCGATGAAACCGAGAAAGCTTTTCCAGCAAGGAACACTGCGCGGTTCACTAACCGCTACTATGAGCAGATGTTTCCCATATTGGATGAGCAGAACTACAATAATGAGCACCTTCTTATCTTCCCCGCCCGCGTTGTTGATTTTATGGAGCCCCACATTCAAAAGAGACAATGGGGTTTCTTACGGAGGCAGCCACGGCAGGTCAACCTCTCTTGGGTAGTTGAATTCGACTCCAATTTTCACATGCCAGCCCTACAGTCTGTCTATGTCCATCAGAAGCAAGTCCCTATATCTAAAGGGGCCATTCAGTGAGCTTTAGATCTCCCTCCTGCTCCAGAAGGATTGGACGCATACCAAGAAGCCTCTTTCAAGCGCCAGACATACTAGTTTGACTAGGATGATGTCCTCAGAGTTATAGCACAACCTGGCAGCCGATGGATCTATGGATACCATCGATCCCGACCTAAGGGCATATTGGCTTCAGCACTTACCTTGGAGGCTCGAGTGTGGGCACAGATCATGTCCCACTATGTCTTTCTGAGCACTCACGAGTCCTCCTTCACTGCAAACATGGTTGTTCTCATTTGGTGCATTCTTATAGATTAGCCTCTAAACTTACCCAGACACATCCGGCAAGCCATGTGACACCTGTAAATTACGGGCAACCTACCATTTCCCGCATTGGTTTCAGATCTAATCTCAACTGCCGGAGTTTTCTATAGAGCTGGGGACACCAAGGACATGATCCCTCGGGATGATCAGTATGTTCCGAGTGGGAAGTACATCAGACCCCCAGCATCCCCTGAAATAGGGACTGAAGACCTGGCCAGCAACATTTCCTCTCCTTCCACACCACAAGCACCTTCAACACATCAGCTGCTCCTTCAGATACTTCAGAGGTTGGACCGGCTAGACCGGCAGGCAAAGCGCAAGGAGCGCCGTAACAAGTGCCAATTTACATACCTCAAGGAGCTAATTGTTGGCAACCACCTACCTGAAGAAGAACTAGACACTCCGGACTACACTTCACCTACCAACACCGGGAGCCATGACGACCCCGACTGTGGAGATGCTGTTACCAACCCCTCTTTACTCCTGACCGATGGCACCGAGGATGGTGCCAAGCTTTAAGTGTGGGGAGGTCGGTCAGTACTTGACTTCCGGAGGTAATTGTTTTTCTCAACACCAATAGGTTATTTTTTTCTTTCTTTTGTTAGATAGGATAAATTGCACAGTAATAAGTGTTTGCATGTGTGTTTTACTTGGTTGAAAAATAATAAGTTTCTTTTTAAGACCCTATTTTTTGATAATTTCACTAATTCAAATTAAATTTCTATGTTAAACTTGTCTGAAGATTGTAATTTGGAACATGGTTTAGAGATAGAATATACAACCCAGTGAGATTTTAAGCCTAATTGTATGGTTACATGATTTAACCATTATTTTTATTCTTGTGTGTTTTCTCTCCTCTATGATTGCAATCTATGGTTTGTTCCATTCTATATGTCCATTATTTAATGTATTCATGCATATGTATGATTGAGGCCATCATTTGTTATTAGCTCACTATCCCAAATGGCCTACCATTCTAATTACCTTTGTTCGCCACTTTGAGCTTTCTCTATTCCCTTTTGTTCTTTATGTTACCACATCACTAGGCTTAAGCGAAAAAATAAAGAACTACCCCAATTGAATCTTTGGCTAGTTTAGGATAGGGATTGTTTGTCAAAATAAGTGTGGAAAACTATGGGAACTATGGTTAATAAGAATGTATATTGCTTAATTGATAAATATTAAAAATTTGAATACTACTCATGTGAAATTATGAAAACCAAATGCATTGATGTTATTATGAAAGCACCCCAATGTTAAGTTCAATAAAAAGATCAATGCATGTGAGATAAAATAGAAGAACATTTAAATTCATGAGTAGGTGAAAAACACAAAAGTGAGACTATGGGTAGTTAGGCATGATTTTAAAAGCATAGGGAATGTGTGTGCGTTAGGTGAGAACTTAGGTTAATCAAGAATTCAATTCTTAGCTCACTTGGCCATACATGTATCCTTACCCTTACCTAAGCCCCATTACAACCTTGAAAAAGACCTCATGATGTTTGCATGTGTGTACTAAATATTTGTTGATTGGTTAGATGAAGAACAAATTTTAGAACGCATGAGTAGGGGAGACTAGAGTGGATTACCCTATACACTTGAGTGATTAGAGTGCGTATACACTTCCAGTGAGGGTTCAATGCTTGACTCCATGTTCCCAGCTCTCATAAGCTATCTTCTCACAAGTTTACATATCTTTTATTATGTAATTTGAGTTAGTGGAATCTGAATTTTATTTGTCTTGAAAAACTTGTTCATTTCCTTAACCAAGTAGGTATATACATTTCATCATATAGTTGCATTCATATGTATAGGTTACATTGCATTGCATGAGTCCTATTGTCCCTATTCATTCTTTTTGGTTTCCTTGAGCTTAGCATAAGGACATGCTAATGTGTAAGTGTGGGGAGGTTGATAAACCACTATTTTATGGTTTATCTTGTGTTGACCAATCGATGTCGTGATCCATGCGTTAAGTGTTTTTAGGCTATATAGGGTAGGAATGACTTAGAGGATGGAGAGGAAGCTTGCATAAATGGAAGGATCACAATAATTGAAGGAAATAACCAGCGAGGAGCGATGTGTGTGCGTGCCTGACGCGTGCGCGTGATTTAGAGATTCGCACAGCGACGCATGCGCGTACCTGACGCGTACACGTGACACGCGAAGAAGACCATCGACGCGTACGCGTGACTGACGCGTACGCATGACATGCGCCACGTGCAGAAAATGCAAAAAATGATGGGGCAATTTCGGGCCGAGTTTTGACCCAGTTTTCAGCCCAGAAACACAGACTAGAGCCAGGGGACAGCAGGGACTCAAGACACATTCACACAATTCACACATTCTTAGTTTTTAGTTTTAGTTTTGGAATATTAGAGAGAAAATTAGTACTTCCTCTAGGGTTCTTAACATTCATAAATTTCTAGTTTTATGCTTTTGATTAGGATATTGGGAAGATTTACTACCTCCGTTGAAGTTTGCATTATCCTAGTTTGTTTCCTTATTCCTTTACTCTTTTAATTGCCCATTTACCCTGTTCAGATACGTATGTTTATGATTTTGGGATTTAGTAATGCAAAGAACTACCTTTACCTTTAATCATTTTTCAGTTGTTATTCAATTTATCATGTCTTCTCTTTATTCCCCTTATATGCCTGTGAACGTAGTATTCATGTCAATGGAGTAGATTCCCAACTTGACTTGGGAGTTGATTAAAACGAGAACCTTGAGTTGGAATACTTAAGAGTTAATTAGTAATTGGAAGTTGTTGGCTGGCTCTCTAATTACTAATGCTAATCCTTCCCAAGGGAGAGGATTAGGACTTGTGAATAGAAATTGGCTCAATACTTAACTTTCCCTTATTCGGTAAGGGATAACTGAGTAGAACAACATCCAATTATTATTAACCTTGGGGAAGCCAACAAGGATAGAACTTCCGATTAATCTTCTACCAGTCAAGGCTTTTCATCATAATTAATTAAATCTCTCGTTCATTTTTTTTATTTTAATTCTATTCTCCAACTTCAAATTTCTCAGAAACCTCCTGATCAATAAATAGCACTCTCTTAGTAACTCGTTGGGAGACGACCTGGGATTCATACTCCCAGTATTTTATTCTTATATTGTGACAAAAACCCTTTTTAAATTGATATGCAGAATCTTTGTTGGTTAAGGACTATACTCGCAACGTTAGTTCATTATAAATTCTTAATCGACAATTTTCACTACAAGAAAAACACCCATTCAGGTACACTTGAAAATTGTAGCCAAAAGTGGAAAAAAATGATGCCTTAGGCTACAGCTACGCTTTTTGGGCTACGGCTATGCTTTCTGGGGTGATTCCTATTCGGCCGTTGCCTATTCTCAAAGGCTACGCTTTTCTGTACCAAGGGCTATGCTTTTGACATTTGGGAATAGGGTACGCTTTTAAAGTGATGCTGTCCAGGACCAAAGGCTACGCTTTTCAGCTTCCATTTTACCAGAATAGGCTACACTTTTCAACGCTACTGCATCACCTGTAAAGCGTAGCCACATTGTATACTATGGCTACCGTTTATAAGTGTAGCCTTAGCTTCCTCATTATTTTTTTATATACCATAACTACTATATATAAGTGTAGTCTTAGGTCCCTTATTGTTTTTTTTTATTTTCTATATATATATATAAATAGAAATTTCTAATAATTTTTTATCTAAAATCTAATGAGAGTATAATTATATATAATCCTGTATTTTTAATTAAATTAGTTAATTATTATAAAATAAAAATAAATACATAATAATACCAGACAATAATCTTTAAATAATAAAATTTATCCTGAAACAAAATATATTTATATAATGAACCAAAAATTTTAGAATGATCATAATTTTGAGTATTCATACATCTCACACTAGAATAAACATATTCATATCAAAATATGCATGAGACCACTTAGAATTTACTACTAATAAATTAGGAAAAACCAAAATATTATATCCTACATAACTATCTTCTAAAAAAGTCATTAATCTTCTGATAATAGAAAAAAACTGTTGATGTCAAATAGAGCACCTAGGATGACCGAATTGAACATATATTGAAGCAAATTCTTGGCTTCTCCCATTGAGCGCAACTGATTCCAAGCTTCCAGTGTCCCCTATTTGTAAAGGCCCGTTCTCATTCCTTTGCCTCGGAAAGCTGAGAAGCCATTGCCACAAGTGATTCAGAAACAAAACATATAATTTTTATTTATAATGATATTAAAATCTAATACTTAAATATTTAAACACTCAAACCATTGTTTATATGATAATTTTTATTTAGAAATTGTGCAAGTAGATAACTAGTTTATAGTCTAAGTTCAACTAAACAAATATTAACAATCATCACCAACATGTATATCCGAACATAGCCCACTAAAATATACTACAAAAATACATATTTTCTTAGTCAATTTGGTTGCAATAAAGCAGCATCTCTGCCATTAATTAAATATAAATTATCTATTTAGATAAACAACTTAATAGGTGCTCATTCATGTCAACTTTCGAGTAAGTTCTAGCTGTCTAAAAGAAGCTGAACAGCACTAAGATAAACACTTTAAGAAGCAATATACACCAATGTTTTTTAATAACAATTAGTGAGGATTATTAGGTTAATTTTGTAAAATTTATTGTTGTTATTAGTACAGAAACTGTTAAATGCTAACAGCCTAACACATATGCCTAGAACAGCTACAAAAGTTAATTGAATAATCAAACAAGACTACATGTTTCTTTTATGTGCTCATTAAGTCATTAGAGTTAGAAAGTCCCAAATGATCTAGCAAGCACTTAGAAAGCATTTCATCATTTTTTGGATAAAGCTTATGATTTATGAATTAATAAGAGCTTTGACAACTGAACTCAATGCAAGAGCCACAACATTTCTAGCCTTATCATAAGTCTATTCATAAATAAAAAACAAATAGTTAAATGCAGTGAGTCCTACTGAGGAATATGAAGAATGTTTTTTTCTTTTTACTTTGGGTACAAATACCATATTGAGAGGAGGTTTCTGAATAATACTATAGTCATGCAATCTTAACACCAAATAAAATAAAATAGAATAAAGTTCAAAATGGGATTACCTTAAGATGATTTGTGGACAAAAAAGAGTTTATCCCATGCAATGTCGCTCCCATTGGGAAGCGAAAATCTAGTTCTGCATTGGAAAACTAAGTTATGAATAATGTGTCATGCAAAAACCAACCTTTTTCATCAATCGGAAAAGAATAGAAAACATAATTGAAAATAAGCATGAGACCAATATATATTTATAATGATCCAAAATTACTAGGTAAAAATTAATTTAACAAGGAAAAAAATTCTAATTGGTGTATAATTACTAGAAAAGTAGCAAAGAGGGGAGATAGATAACATTTTTTATTTTGTTATTTATTTGTTTATGATTCTGACCCATTAAGACATGCATCCAATATTTAGAAATAACAGAAGAAACTTTGGGCATATTTGGATAACATTTGAAGGTTCAGAAGAAATAAAGCCCTAATTCACAAGTACAGAGAAGAAAAAATTTCCAGCAATACACCATTATCCCAAGAGAAATGTAATAGAAACTCATGTAACATAGCTCACTAAGCATAGTTAAGTTGAGTCCAGATAGTTACCTTTATAAGTACCAAACTTCCTATTGAGTAATACAGGTCAACCAAAGTCTTCGCATACTTGATAGTAGCTTTAAGTCTCGAAGCAATATCCTTTGTAAAATAAACAAATTGTACCATCAAATTTTTAGACATGTTAAAAAACATGTGAAATGAAATTTCATTGCAAAAGCAATGATAACTGGAACCAAATCAAGACAATAATGATACCTTGAAAATGTCCCCATTAAATTTTTTACAATAGCAAAGCAATAAATTTTTTAAGATTAAGAAGAAATTGTTTTTATTATGTTTAGACTTTTGTTAAATAAAATGAAAATAGAAAAATTAGTTGCAATGTTGCAGAGCAGTCACAGTTAGCCTGTATTGGTAGAAGCTGATAATATTCTCGTCTCCATTAGAATCAGTTTCGAAACACTCTTAGCTTTATGATCTTATAACAAAGCATATTAACAAAAATGTAATCAAAACAGGTTGCAATTTGGCTTAGGTGCAGGAATTACATTTAAAGCATGGACGCACACAGAGCAACATTCATTTTTCCTTTTTGGTTCAGTCACTATGCATTCAGTAATAGGAATGAAAAAGATGAAGATGAATGAATGAATGGATGCATTTAGCAGAAGCTATACTTACTAATAGTTTCTCTTCTTTTCTGATTAAATGACACCGAGAGAAAATGAAAGCCTATTGCTTGCCATTGATCCTGCAGGAAAATGCGATTCAGGTGGATCGTTCTGAAGCTAAATCCCCAATTCCTAGTGGCATATCCAGTAGCTAAAACCCCCAAATAAAAACCCTAAATCAGAACCCCAAACCTCTCAAATTTCAAAGAACCAACTAAAAATTGATACATACCACCGGAAGCAAAATTATACCCGGAAGATGCTTCTCCATTTACAGCAACTTGACTTAGAAAATGAGCAGCAGTTACTCTCTTTACAACAACACTAGTGCTACAACACATGCATTTTCACAAACACAGAGAGCAACAATAAAACTGTGAAGAAATACAATTCCAATTTCCAAATCCCTAGTATTCAGCTTCAACAATTAATAAAAAAAAGCCACATACAACAACAACCATCACTACCATAAAATTCTAATTTCACTATGAAACCCTAAGATACATCGAAATTAACATTAAAAGAACAGGGCCGAAGGAAACTGACCTGGGATCGACGGTGAAGAAAGCTGACCAACTGAATTAATGGCCGAAACAAGAAAACGAAGACCACCACCACCCGAGGGACAAGATGTTGGTTTCGTCTTCTTCTGCCACCGGCGAAGTGAGCGCAGGGAAGGCGGCGACTGAGTGCGACATGGTGACGACACAAACCGCAACGACGAGGTTGAGTCTGAGACAGCAAGTGCGCGCGTGAAACCGAGAGAGAAGTGAGCTAGAGACCAGAGACGAGAGGTGAGAGCAACGAGAGAACAGAGAAGAGAGTGACGACAGAGAACAGAGAAGAGAGACAAAGGGTTTATTAGATTAGGATTGTGGGATATGACACCGTTTCTGATTTGGTGAAAAGATGAAAAAAATTTTCCCTTTACAGTCAACGGCGACGGTGAGAAGGGGAAGGTGATGAGTGTTGAAAGGTGAGATGGAGAAGGTGAGGGTTGTTGTGCGGGAAAGGTTAGCGAAGGTGAGGGTCTCACTTTTTGAATTGAAGGTGTGAAGTTTAGTTGTTGTGGGAGAAAGGGTTCGTGTGTGCTTTTGGAGGGAATTGAAAGTGGAATAAAAAATTTACTAAGTGTTGTTAGGATTTGGCCATGCATACATTAGACATCACTTTTGAAGTGCACCCAAAACTTAACAAATAGGCTACCCTTTAAAAGCGCTCCCTTAGATACAAAAAAATGAAGCCATATATATCAACATACGGCTACGCTTTATAAGTGATTTCTATAATACCTACAGCTACACTTTTTAAATGATGCCACAATTGTGTATCTTTTTCTCTTATGAAAAGGCAATACGGAGAAAAGCGTACCCTATTCTATGAATAGGCTACACTTTTCAAATGTAGCTTAAAAAAAGTGTGGCTGAATGGGTATTTTTCTTGTAGTGTTTTCGCACGTTAATGGACATTGGGACATTTTTGGTTGTAAAACATTTGGTATTAAGGTTTTTGGTAAAAATAGATTTTTGACCAACTTTGGCGGGCCATAACTTGGCTTCTAGAATCCCAAATTTTGTGAAACTTTTTTTGAACGAAAATTGGATCCTTGAAGTTTATAACGTTTGAAGAATGGGTTAAAAATGATTTTTTTACAAAAAAGTTATGCGTGTTCAAAGTTGGGTGTGTAAAACTGATTTTTTTCAATTTAACAGCTTTTTGAAGGATTTTGGACTCATGCATACGCGACGGGAGTGTTGGGCTCTGCCCATTAGTCTCACGTATATGAACATGTCATGCGTACGTGAGTATGGCAATTTTCACACTCATGCATATGCATGACCAGCCAGCTTTTCCCAAGTTGTGTTTTGAATTGTAAACCATTTCTCTAGCTTTCCAAACATCTATAACACTTGTTTAGGGCCCATTAGCAAGCTTTTAAGCTTTAGAACAAGGGTGAATAGTTTAAATGAGTTAAGGGAATATTGAGGAGGATTTACAGAGTGATGACTATGTAATGAGATATGGGTAATGTTGAGTAAGAAGTAATTGATAAAGATAATGATAGTAATAATGAAATATGACTGAATTGAGAGATGTTTAATGATGTTATTGACTATGAAGGAAGTGGAGTAAGGCAGAGGATGAACTTGAACATAGACCTGAATTTCATTGAGATATATGTGACCGGGTAAGAGGCAATGGCGTTGTCCACTTGCTTCGAGTATGAGATGAGGAAGAAGAATGATGAAAACTGAGTTTAATTATAAATTTTAAATGAATATGAAAGAATTGAAATGATAATGAATTTTTGAATGTGATACCTGGGTAGTATAAATAAAAGAGACAATGGCGCGGCCACACCAAACTTAAAGTGTTTGCTCGTTCCCGAGCAAAGCAAAAGAGAAAACAGGGAGAGGAGTAGGTGGGGAGAAAGCGACAAGAAAAGGGGATAAAAAGAAAAGGAAAGGTAAGTGGAGAGGGAATTAAGAAATTGAAAAGTGAATGGAGGTAAATGGAAGTAAAGAAGAAGTGGTTAGAAGAGGAAGGAGTAGGGAGCGAGAATTATTATGGTAGTATAAAAAAAGGTAAATATAGTGGTATATATAGAAGAGGGAGGGAGGGGGTTATATTGGGTTAACAGAAAAAAAAAGAAAAAGGGGATTGATTGGAAGTTAATGGAATTGAAGGAGGATTGGTGAGGGGGTAACGGTTGGGAGGGGTATTGGTGCGGAATTTATAACTCACAAATAAATTGGCAAGTGCACTAGGTCGTACCAAGTAGTACCTCAAGTGAATGAGGGTCGATCCCACGAGAATTGATGGACTAAGCGACAATGATTGAGTGATTTACTTTGTTTGACAAATAGAAAATAATGCTTTGAGAGTTCAATTGCATCAAACAGTAAATTCAGAGAATTAATAAAGCAAGTAGTAAACAGGTTGTGAAATATATGGAGAAAACAGTTAAGGTTTCAGAGATATTTATTTTTCAGATTAACTTTTCTTACAAACTATTTTAATCATGCAATATTCAATTCATGGCAAACTATATGTGACTAAACCCTAATACTTTAGACCTTTTTAGTCTTCTCTAACCTTCGTCAACCGCTAATTCCTTTGTCATTTGATTCCAATTAGAGGGTTAAGTTCAAAACTAGTTTATGTGCTACAGAAACCCTAATTATCCAAATATAAGAGGATTATATGTTACGTATCCCGTTAAGTCCAGATGATTAGAAATTTAGGAGAAATTGTTTTCAAGCTGTTGTTCAAGCAAAGAGCTTTTCCAAGTTTTACAAGAACTCAATTAGAACAAAGGTTATACTTCCGTTCCACACAGATTCATATGATAAAGAACGAAAAAATTCTTGAATTTGAAATCAATACATGAATTAAAATAGAACAGTAATAGTATTAATCCATAGAATAAACAGAGCTCCTAACCTTAACAGTGGAGGTTTAGTTGCTCATGCTTCAGAGAGAAAACTAGGGTTCTGTAAAACTGTAAAGTGCGGAATCAGGTAAGAGATGAGAGAAGAGAAGAGCCCGAAGGGCTGATTCTTTTCCCTTTTATATCTAATCCTAATTAATGTAAAATATATTTTCTAAAACTAAATATTATCTTTTCCTATTTATAAATAAAATAAAAGTTTAATAAAAAAATGAAGGTCTTAGTGGCTTTCCTTGAGGAGCGTGGGGACCATTTGGTGTTATAAGACTGGCGCCTAACTTCACAATTGTGAAGTTAGGCGTGAAGGGGGCAGCATGCACTTAATGTGTAAGTCTTCCTTTGGCGCCTAACTTGGAAAATCCCGAGTTAGGCGCCACCATGGCTGAGTAAACTGGATAAGAAGTGTATACTATTATATATCGTTGGAAATCTCTGAAAGTTAGCTTTCCAATGCCACTAAAATCATGTCAATCGAACCTCTGTAACTTAAGGTATTTTCATTGGAGTGCCAGGAGGTCAGGGTTGACAACATCATTCACTTTCTTCTCTTTGTCTATAAAAACTCCATCAAATCCATTCGAATGCTACATGAAATAAACAGAATTGCACACAACTCAAAGTAGCATCCATATTGGCTAAAATATAGTTAAATCTTGATTAAACTTGACAATTTGAATGCAAATTCACTAGGAAAAGATAGAAAAGATGCTCACGCATCACAACAACAAACTTGAACTACTGCTTGTCCTCAAGCAACCAAAAATATAAGCTTAGGATGTGAATTTGCATGAGAGGTGAGTGTTCACTTAAGCTCCTGTCTCTTCTTAAAGTGGGATTTATACACTATAATCCTGAATAGTTTTGGCATCTCACTATTCTTTAAATCAAAGGAATATTACTGTCATTTGGAATGAGAATCCGGATAATATTATGAATTCCCTGGCCTTTATACTTTGGTTTAATCCTTGAACACAACAAATTTCCTTTCATTCTATTTTCTTTGGTTCTTTGCACTTTGAGCCTAGCCGTGACTTTAAATGCTGTCTCAAGCTCCACTTGGCACAAAAACACCACAAGCACTTTGATGGTTTCAGTGGCTAACAGAAGGGGGAGGGTTGAATCTTAGCCCCTTTTTTGCTTAGTAACACTTATTGGTATTTGAAGCAACTTTCTGGAGACCTTTTAATTTTTGTCTCGTCCCTAGCCACGAGACTTTTCTTTTTGTCTCGTGACTTGGCACAAGATATTTTTTGGTTTTATCTCCTGTGCAGCAAAAATAGAAATAGAATAGAAGAAAGAGAAAATTACACCAGATATATCCTGGTTCAGCTGCTAAGTACAGTGCAGCCTACATCCAGTCTCCATCACAATAATGATGGAATTTTACTATAATCTTCTTGATTACAGACTTTAAAGTGCTAACCCAACTTACAAGGGGATTCCCATAGAATCATGATACACAACACAGATGTACAAAGGAACTCTAAGGACATCTATGGCTTTTTCTTTTAATTTTGCACTCTCTGCCTTTTTTTGCTCTATGGCTTTTTCATACAAACCTCACTATTTGGCTTTTTCCATGAGACTCAAGACATGACAAAATTAAACAGAAAAATACAAAATAGAATACATTGAAGAAGAAGAAAATATGTTAGCTCAGGTAGCTCTGAGAACCCTGTGTCTTGCACTTTCACCCTTTCTCCTTATTTCAAACCCTGACTATTCACTCTTACTTATAGAGAGAAGCCTTCATGATTGAAACCAAACAAACCAAGCTAAACTTCTTCTTCTTCAAAAAATAAAACCGGTTCGGCCAGAGAGAGAGAAGAGATAACTCATGCAAAACCCAACATGCAATTACCTCTAGTCCTTCCTTGGTCATCAATCTTCATCAATCTGAGCGCTCCATCCTTGGCTTGCTCTCCAAGATGAATTTCTGGCCCTTGATGCTTCATGATGATGATAGCTTTATCTGCTCTAATCTCTTCCTCTTCCATCACGCCACCCTAGCTACTTCATGTGGTGGTTGAGCAGAATCAAAGACAAGCCATCCCTCCAAAGATCTTTGCCTTGCTGGCAAAATCTCCTTCAACCATTTTTGGTATGAAGAAGCCAAGATCTCATCACAAAATCTTACCATAAGTGAATGAGAATCTTAGCCACAACATACTTTTTTTTTACTTTTTCTTGCCATCATTTTGATGGTCTTGTAGCGTGCATCTTCTTCTCTTCGGTGTCTAGCCATAGCCTCCATACTTTCTCTGTGTTGCTATGACCGAAAATAGAGAAGAAAGATGAGAGAGAAGAAAGTGTAGAAAGAGAAGCAATCAAATGGGTTTGATGAATTAAAGTTAATTACTTCCCTTTGCTTTAGGTAGCGTGCCTCATTATGCCATCAATCAAATCAATGACAATTTCTCTCTCATAGTTCCCATGTATTAACTTCACTTTAATGAAATTGAATTACATCACATGATGAAACATGAGATCCATTAGAGGCAATGAAATTTTGCTTTCTTTGCTTAATGGTTTCGGATTATGTAAGCAAAATAAATTGGGCTTATGGTAAGTTTGAATTCTGGCCCAACATTATAATAATTTAGCTACTCATCATATATTCTTGCATCAATACTGATGGATTTAACCAATTGGGCTTAAGTAACAATTTCTGGCCCAAATATCATAACCATGATTTCAGCCACCATAATCACAATATCTTAATACCAAGGTTGAATATTTTTGATACAATTGGGCTTGTTATATTTTTCTTTTCTTTTCGGCCCAATAGCAAATCTGCACACACAAAATTATTAATTAAGCAAGTATGAATTAAGATCAAATTAATAATTTTGTAATTAATTATTTTTAATAATGTTTGTTCATCATCAAACTAAATTAAAGTTTTCCAAACTCATCAATCTCCCCCTTGATGACAAACATTATTAAAATTGAAATGGAAAGAAATTAAAGATTAGAGTATAGAGTACTCCCTTTGAATATTTGAATTTCTCCCCCTTTCCAATTGTCACATGGCTCCCCCTAAATGTATGCTATTTTTTCCAAGGAAAGCTTTATACCTGTAACTTTAAAATCAAGCTTGAGGCAACTATGTTATTCAACATATAAATTTTTTGAAATGTTGAATGCTTGATTTATGAGCAGAATTGGATGACAAACAAAACTCTTTTGTTATCATAAAATGATTTTCTGCTCAAACACATACAAAGCAATTGTGTTCATATCAACCAAAATATTTTTGATGTTTTCAAAAGGTTGTTGTCCAATCTATTCAAAAATATTTTCCAATCAACATATCAGAGCAAAATATTTTTAATCAAGCATGATCATCTCAAAACATGGCATCTTAAAACATGGCAGCTATCAGAATTTTCATATCACAGTTTAAAGGAACTGCCAAAAATAAATGCATCCACAAGATAAATCAAGACTAGTCAAATGCATATCTCTAATCCAAAATACAACAGGCATATTTACAAAGATAAAACAAATGCATCCCAAGCATCAAGCAGATCACCATAACAAGTAATTGAAACAAGCGTGATCATAAATTCACAAAGGATTTCATCCCCTGTTTTCTTAATTTCAATTTTCCAGTCATTTTCCCCCCTTTTGTCATCAATGGGGTCTTGCAAAATAAATGAAAACAACATACAAAAGGCAGAATATTTGTTTTTCACCAAAACACAATGGTCCAGTCAGCACACATGTATTTGAGCAAATGACAATCAAAGTTCAACTCGAAATTAATCCACTAACACAAAGTGCTTAAAACAGAGCCAGATCAGAGCATAAAACAGAGCCAAACAAGTCTGCAAAATAGTGCAACAAATCAATGAAACATAACAGTTTCAATTCATCATTTTTTCTCTTCTCCTCCCCCTTTTGTCACCAAGGAGGGACCCTGCAAAAAATGAGGAAAAAATAATGCAGTCCATAATAATTCAAGACAAGTGAAAATAGTTCCTAGAATCAAGGGATGAGGGAAGGATAAAGATTTGATTTGACAACTTCCCAAAAGCATGATTAAGGCAAACTCAAAAACGGGTCAGAGCAAGGTCAAAGAGATTTTTTTGTAGGGCCCAAGATAATTAATATCAGCGCAGTCTCCCCCTGTAACATGGCCCGTTCATCACATCCTGAAATTTGTCTCCTGCTTTCCTACGAGACAAAACTAAACGGAATAAAAAAAATCACAAGTTATCAACAGAACATAATTCTATCATTCCCAAACTACTTCTCAAAGCACAGAATCTGTCTTCACACAAGGGCTTAGTGAAAATATCCGCAAGTTGATCTTCGGATTTTACAAATTGAATATCAATAGTTCCCTTTTGCACATGTTCTCTAATGAAATGATATTTTATTTCAATGTGCTTCGTTCTTGAGTGCAAAACAGGATTTTTTGAAATATTTATGGCACTCATATTGTCACAAAACAAGGGTATACTATTGATTTTTAATTTGTAATCCTCTAATCGAGTTTTTAACCGTATTAATTGTGAACAACAAGTGGAGGCAAAAATATATTCAACTTCGGCTGTGGATAGAGCTACTGTGGCTTGTTTTTTGCTTGACCACATATTGAGTGAGCTTCCAAGGAAGCAACACATGCCCGATGTGCTTCTTCTATCCACCCGATCTCCCACATAATCTGCATCACAAAACCCTACTGCACAAAACTCATCAGATTTTGGATACCATAGACCATAATCACTAGTTCCCTTAATGTATCTAATGATGCGTTTAACGGCTGAAAGATGGGATTCTTTTGGGTGAGATTGAAATCTTGAACATACACCCACACTTTGAACAATATCCGGTCTAGAGGAAGTAAGATACATAAGTGATCCGATCATTCCTCTATACCTTGTTTCATCCACATCTTTCCCATCATCATCCTTTTCGAGTTTAGTATTTGGATGCATTGGAGTTCCCATTGGTTTGGAATTTTCTAGGCCAAATTTTTTGATTAATTATTTAGCATACTTTCCTTGGTGAATAAAAGTACCACTAGGAGTTTGTTTAATTTGGAGGCCTAGAAAGAAAGTTAGCTCTCCCATTAAACTCATTTCAAACTCACTAGTCATGAGTTTTCCAAACTCTTCACATAAGGACTCATTGGCCAATCCAAACACAATGTCATACACATAAACTTGAACTAGGAGAATATCATCATTAGATGCTTTAATAAACAAACTAGTGTCGGTGGTACCCCTTTGAAATTGATTTTCCAACAAGAAGGCACTAAGCCTTTCATACCAAGCTCTTGGGGCTTGCCTAAGGCCATAAAGGGCCTTTGAAAGTTTGAAAACATGATTTGGAAAATATTTATGCTCAAAACCGGGGGGTTGTGCGACAAACACTTCTCTATCAATAAAGCCATTAAAGAAAGCACATTTTACATCCATTTGAAACATTTTAAAGCCCTTATGGGCAGCATAGGCAAGAAGCAACCTAATTGCTTCCATTTTAGCTACCGGAGCAAAAGACTCATCAAAATCTATTTCCTCTTCTTGATCGTAACCTTGGGCTACTAATCTAGCCTTGTTACGAACAACTTGTCCATCCTCACCAAGTTTATTTTTAAAAACCCACTTAGTACCCGTTACCTTCTTACCATCCGGATGAGGTACTAGTGTCCAAACCTCATTCTTGTTGAATTGAGCAAGCTCTTCTTGCATGGCCTTCACCCATGATGGATCTTCAAGAGCTTGTTTGACATTGTTGGGCTCTATTTGTGACAAGAGTGCAAAATTGCTTGGTTCGGATTGCCTTTTGGTTGAGGATCTTGTTGTTACTCCTTGAAAGGGATCACCAATGATAAAGTCATGAGGATAACCCCTTATGGACTTCCATTCTCTAGGCTTCCTTTGTGGTGTTGAGCTTTGATGAGTTTATTTTGGTCTCACTGTCTCAATTTCTCGTGCTGGCTCAGGAGACAAAATGGAAATGTCTCCTCCAATCTGACGAGACAAAATTGGACTGGCAGATTCTTCAATTTGGGCAAACTTGGGATTTTCTTTACTTGTTCCAGCTTCTTCACAATCTGAATCATTATCTATCATAGTACTGGAATTAAATTAGAATCACAAAAAGTAACATGTATGGATTCCTCTATAGTTCTATGTTCTTTGAGATAAATCCTATAGGCCTTGCTAGTAGTGGAATATCCAACAAACATTCCCTCATATGATTTTGGATCAAATTTACCAATATTTTCTTTGTTGTTAAGAACAAAACATTTGCATCCAAAAACATGAAAGTACTTAAGATTTGGAGGGGTTCCTTTCCATAGCTCATAAGGAGTTTTCTTCAACCCTTTTCTAATTATTGTTCTATTCAAAATATAGCATGTTGTATTTACAGCTTCAGCCCATAGGAGTTTTGGAACCTCATTTTCACATAACATAGCCCTAGTCATCTCTTGAAGGCTTCTATTCCTTTTTTCAACAACCCCATTTTATTGAGGTGTTCTAGGGCATGAAAAATTATGAGCAATTCCAAAATCATCACAGAATTTTTTAAAATCTTGGTTTTCAAATTCCTTTCCGTGATAATGGGCTATCTTTAAATCTTTTTCATTTTGAATTCTTTTGTAAAGGGTTGAGAATGCATGAAAAGCATCATTTTTATGAGCAAGAAAAAGTACCCAACCAAATCTAGAGTAATCATCCACCACTACTAAACCATAGTGTTTACCTCCTAAACTTAGAGTTCTTGTTGGACCAAAAAGATCAATGTGTAACATCTCTAATGGCCTTTTGGTTGAAATTCCATCTTCTGGTTTAAAAGAGAATTTTACTTGTTTACCTAATTGGCAAGCATCACAAGTAAGAGCCTTATCAAATTTGATATTGGGAATTCCTCTAACCAAATTTTTCTTTACTAGCTTAGAAATTTGGTACGTGCAAGCATGACCCAACTTTCTATGCCATAGCCATTTTTCAGATTCAAGTGAAGTAAAACATGTTACATTTTGTTCTTTCAAGTCCTCAAGAGTTAATCCATACACATTGTTGCATCTTTTAGCTTTAAATAAAATATCCCCAGTTTTTTCACAAACAACTAAACACACAAACTTTCTAAAAATAACTTCAAATCCTAAATCACATAATTAGCTTACACTAAGTAAATTGTGTTTCAAACTGATGAGCGGATAATTTATACGCTTTTTGGCATTGTTTTTATATAGTTTTTAGTAAGTTTGAGCTACTTTTAGGGATGTTTTCATTAGTTTTTATGTTAAATTCACATTTCTGGACTTTACTATGAGTTTGTGTGTTTTTCTGTGATTTCAGGTAAATTCTGGCTGAAATTGAGGGACTTGAGCAAAACTCTGAAAAAGGCTGACAAAAGGACTGCTGATGCTGTTGGAATCTGACCTCCCTGCACTCGAAATGGATTTTCTGGAGCTACAGAACTACAATTGGCGCGCTCTCAACGGCGTTGGAAATTAGACATCCAGAGCTTTCCAGCAATATATAATAGTCCATACTTTATTCGAAGAATGACGACGTAACTTGGCGTTGTTCATGCTGCTGTCTGGAGTTAAACGCCAGAAAAACGTCATGATCCGGAGTTGAACGCCCAAAACACGTCATAACTCAAAGTTCAACTCCAAGAGAAGCCTCAGCTCGTGGATTAATCAAGTTCAGCCCAAGCATACACCAAGTGGGCCCCGGAAGTGGATTTATGCATCAAATACTTACTCATGTAAACCCTAGGAGCTAGTTTATTATAAATAGAACATTTATCTATTGTATTAGACATCTTTTGACAGTTTAATCTCTTGAATATTCAGTCACTTGATCATGGAGAGGGCTGGCCATTCGGCCATGTCTGAACCTCTTTTACTTATGTATTTTCAACGGTGGAGTTTCTGCACACCATAGATTAAGGGTGTGGAGCTCTGCTGTACCTCAAGTATTAATGCAATTCTATTTTCTTTTATTCAAATCTCTCTCATTCTTATTCCAAGATATTCATTCGTACCCAAGAACATGATGAATGTAATGATGAAAGTGACGATCATTATCATTCTCACTTATGAACGCACGTGATTGACAACCACTTCCGTTCTACATGAAACAGAGCTTGAATGCGTATCTCTTAGATTCCCCAACAGAATCTTCGTGGTATAAGCTAGATAGATGGCGGCATTTATGAGGATCTGGAAAGTCTCACCTTGTCTGTGGTATTCCGAGTAGAATCCTGGGAATCCGGAAAGTCTAACCTTGTCTGTGGTATTCCGAATAGGATTCCGGTAATGAATGACTGTGACGTGCTTCAAACTTGCAAGTGCTGGGCGTTAGTGACAGACGCAAAAGAATCAAGGGATTCTATTCCAGTAGGCGCAGGAACCAACCAGTGATTAGCCGTGCTGTGATAGAGTGCGTGAGCGTAGTTTTCACTGCGAGGATGGGATGTAGCCATCAACCATGGGTGATGCCTCCAGACGATTAGCCGTGCGAGTGACAGCCGCATAGGATCATTTTCCCGAGAGGATTGAAAGTAGCCACCGCTGATGGTGAACCCCTATACACAGCTTGCCATGGAAAGGAGTAAGAAGGATTGAGTTGAAGTAGTAGGAGAGCAGGCGTCCTTGAGCCATGCAGTATCTCCATTCGCTTATCTGAAATTCCCACCAATGAGTCTGCGTAAGTATTCTATCCCTTTTATAATTTATTTTCTTATTTCTATTTCCGAAACCCATAAACCAATTTAATCTGCCTAACTGAGATTTACAAGGTGACCATAGCTTGCTTCATACCAACAATCTCTGTGGGATCGACCCTTACTCACGTAAGGTTTATTACTTGGACGACCCAGTACACTTGCTGGTTAGTTGAACGGAGTTGTGAGCTTCTCTAACAGTGTCTGAAACTCTTTTATTACAATTTCGTCCACCAAGTTTTTGGCGCCGTTGCCGGGGATTGTTCGAGTATGGACAACTGACGGTTCATCTTGTTGCTCAGATTAGGTAATTTTCTTTTCAAAAATCTTTTTCAAAAATTTTTCTTTTCTTTTTCGTTTTTCCAAAAATGTTTTTCGAATAAAAATCAATAAAAATACAAAAAAAATTAGAAAATCATAAAAAAATCAAAAATATTTTGTGTTCCTGTTTGAGTCTTGTGTTAATTTTTAAGTTTGGTGTCAATTGCATGCTTTTAAATTTTTTTCTTGCATTTTTCGAAAATATCATGCATTCATAGTGTTCTTCATGATCTTCAAGTTGTTCTTGACAAGTCTTCTTGTTTGATCTTGATGATTTCTTGTTTTGTGTCTTTTGTTGTTTTTCATGTGCATTTTTGCATTCATATTTTCCATGCATTAAAGATTTCTACGTTTGGTGTCTTGCATGTTTTCTTTGCATCAAAAATTTTTCAAAATTATGTTCTTGATGTTCATCATGATCTTCAAAGTGTTCTTGGTGTTCATCTTGACATTCATAGCATTCTTGCATGCATCTTGTGTCTTGATCCAAAATTTTCATGTTTTGGGTCATTTTTGTGTTTCTCTTTAAAAATTCAAAAATAAAAAAAATTTCTTTTCCTTATTTTCCTCCAAATTTTCGAAATTTTGGGTTGACTTGTTCAAAAATTTTTAAAATTAGTTGTTTCTTACAAGTCAAGTCAAAATTTCAATTTTAAAAATCTTATCTTTTCAAAATCTTTTTCAAAAATCATATCTTTTTCATTTTTTTTATAAATTTCGAAAATTCCAAAAAATTTTTTCAAAATATTTTCAAAATCTTTTTCTTATCTTTATATCAAATTTTCGAAAATTAGCTAACAATTAATGTGATTGGTTCAAAAATTTGAAGTTTGTTACTTTCTTGTTAAGAAAGGTTCAATCTTTAAGTTCTAGAATCTTATCTTGTAGTTTCTTGTTAGTTAAGTCTTTTTTTAAATCTTTTTCAAAATATCTTTTTATTAAAATTTTTATCTTATCTTTTTATCTTTTATCTTATCTTTTTCAAAAATTTTATCTTTTTCAGAATTTGATTTCAAAATATCTTATCTAACCTCCTATCTTCTTATCTTTTCAAATTTGATTTCAAATCTTTTTCAATCAACTAACTAACTTTTTGTTTGTTTCTTATCTTTTTCAAAACCACCTAACTACTTTTCCCTCTCTAATTTTCGAAAATTCTCCCTCTCTTTTTCAAAAAATTTCTTTTTGTTTTAAATTTTAATTTTAATTATATTTCATCTTTAATTTTCGAAAATACTAACCCATTTTTCAAAAATTATTTTCGAAATTTCTCTTCTCTTCTCTTATTCTATTTAATTATTTAATTACTAACACTTCTCTTCACCTCTCTTCATCCAAAAATCCGAATCCATCCTTCTTCTTTCTTCTACCCCTTTCTTCTTCTACTAACATAAAGGAATCTCTATACTGTGACATAGAGGAATCCTCTTTCTTTTCTTGTTTTCTTCTCTTTCATATGAGCAGGAACAGGGAAAAAGGCACTCTTGTTGAAGTTGATCCAGAACCTGAAAGGACTCTGAAGAGAAAATTAAGAGAAGCTAAATTACAACAATCCAGAAACAACCTTTCAGAAATTTTTGAACAAGAGAAGGACATGGCAGCTGAAAATAATAATAATAATAATGCAAGGAGAATGCTTGGTGACTTCACAAAGCCAACATCCAAGTTTGATGGAAGAAGCATCTCCATTCCTGCCATTGGAGCCAATAACTTTGAGCTTAAGCCTCAACTAGTTGCATTAATGCAACAAAACTGCAAGTTTTATGGACTTCCATCTGAAGATCCTTATCAGTTTTTAACTGAGTTCTTGCAGATCTGTGAGACTGTAAAGACGAATGGAGTTAATCCTGAAGTCTACAGACTCATGCTTTTCCCTTTTGCTGTAAGAGACAGAGCTAGAATATGGTTGGATTCACAACCTAAGGATAGCCTGGACTCCTGGGATAAGCTGGTCACTGCCTTCTTGGATAAATTCTTTCCTCCTCAAAAGCTGAGCAAGCTAAGAGTGGATGTTCAAAACTTCAAACAAAAAGATGGTGAATCCCTCTATGAAGCTTGGGAAAGATACAAGCAGCTGACCAAGAGATGTCCATCTGACATGTTTTCAGAATGGACCCTATTAGATATATTCTATTATGGTCTATCTGAATTTTCGAAAATGTCATTGGACCATTCTGCAGGTGGATCTATTCACCTGAAGAAAACGCCTGAAGAGGCTCAAGAACTCATTGACATGGTTGCAAACAACCAGTTCATGTACACCTCTGAGAGGAATTCCGTGAATAATGGGATACCTCAGAAGAAAGGAGTTCTTGAAATTGATGCTCTGAATGCCATATTGGCTCAGAACAAAATGTTGACTCAACAGGTCAACATTATCTCTCAAAATCTGAATGGATTGCAACATGCATCCAACAGCACTAGAGAGGCAGCTTCTGAAGAAGCTTATGATCCTGAGAACCCTGCCATGGCAGAGGTTAATTACATGGGTGAACCATATGGGAACACCTATAATCCATCATGGAGAAATCATCCAAATTTCTCCTGGAAGGATCAACAGAAGCCTCTAGGCTTTAACAATGGTGGACGCAATAGGCTGAACAATAGTAAGCCATATCCATCATCTTCTCAGCAACAGACAGAGAACTCTGAACAAAACACTTCTAATTTAGCTAATATAGTCTCTGATCTGTCAAAGGCCACTTTCAGTTTCATGAATGAAACAAGATCCTCCATTAGAAATTCGGAGGCACAAGTGGGCCAGCTGAGTAAGAAAGTCATTGAAACTCCTCCCAGTATTCTCCCAAGCAATACAGAAGAGAATCCAAAAGGAGAGTGCAAGGCCATTGATTTGATCAAAATGGCCGGATGCACTAGGGAGGAGGAGGACGAAAATCCTAGTGAGGAAGACCTCCTGGGACGTCCTTCAAGCAAGAAGGAGTTTCCTATTAAGGATCCAGAGGAATCTGAGGCTCATACAGAGACCATAGAGATCCCATTAAATCTCCTTCTGCCATTCATGAGCTCTGAAGACTATTCTTCCTCTGAAGAGGATGAAGATGTGACTGGAGAGCAAGTTGCTCAATACTTAGGAGCTATCATGAAGCTGAATGCCAAGTTGTTTGGTAATGAGACTTGGGAAAGTGAACCTCCCTTGCTCATTAGTGAACTAGATACTTGGATTCAGAAAACTCTACCTCAAAAGAGACAAGATCCTGGCAAGTTCTTAATACCTTGCACCATAGGCACCATGAGCTTTGAAAAAGCTCTATGTGATCTAGGGTCAGGGATAAATCTTATGCCACTCTCTGTAATGGAGAAGCTGGGGATCATTGAGGTACAACCTGCCTTGTTCTCATTACAATTGGCAGACAAGTCAGTGAGACAGGCTTATGGAATAGTGGAGGACATACTAGTAAAGGTTGAAGGCCTTTACATCCCTGCTGATTTCATAATCCTAGACACTAGGAAGGAAGAGGATGATTGCATCATCCTTGGAAGACCTTTCCTAGCCACAGCAGGAGCTGTGATAGATGTCAACAGAGGTGAATTAGTCCTTCAATTGAATGGGGACTACCTTGTGTTTAAGGCACATGGCCATCCCTCTGTGACAAAAGAGAGTAAGCATGAAGAACTTCTCTTAGTTCAGAGTCAAGAAGAACCCACACAGTCAAACTCTAAGTTTGGTGTTGTGAGGCCACAACCAAACTCTAAGTTTGGTGTTCAGACCCCATGTCCAAACTCTAAGTTTGGTGTTGGGACTACACTAACATTGACCTGATCACCTTGTGGCTCCATGAGAGCCACTGTCAAGCTATTGACATTAAAGAAGCGCTTGTTGGGAGGCAACCCAATTTTATTTATCTAATTTTTATTTTATTGTTATTTTGTGTTTTATTAGGTACATGATCATGAGGAGTCACGAAAAAAATAAAAAAAAATTAAAAACAGAGTCAAAAACAGAAAAAAAATTTTTCACCCTGGAGGTAGCGCAGACTGGCGTTCAACACCAGTAAGATGCATCTGGCTGGCGTTCAACGCCAGAACAGAGCACCATTCTGGCGCTGAACGCCAGAAACAAGCAACATCCTGGCGCTGAACGCCAGGAATGTGCCTGGAGGAGACACGCTGGCGTTAAACGCCAGCAACAAGCATGAAACTGGCGTTCAACGCCAGAAACATGCATTACATGGGCGTTGAACGCCCAGAACGTGCACCAATGGGTGTTTGAACGCCAGAATGATGCATGAAGGCAATTTACATGCCTATATGGTGAAGGAATGGTATTTCTTTTCACCCCAGGATCTGTAGACCCCACAGGATCCCCACCTACCATATTCCCACCTTTTCTTTCAATCCTAATCACACTCTCCTAATCCAAATCTCATTTCACCCTTTCCCATATCACACTTCCCAAAAACCTTCACCAATCACCTCAACCCACTCTTCCCCATAAACCCCACCTACCTTCATAAAATTCAAATTCATTTTCCCACCCATTCCCACCCAAATTGGCCGAACCTATACCCTCCCCTCTCCCTATAAATACCCTTCCACTCTTCTTCATTTTCACACATCACAAACCCACCTTCTCCCACATAGCCAAACCAACTCTTCTCCCTCTCTTCCCTATTCTCTTCTTCTTCTTCTACTTTTCTTTTCTTTCTTGCTCGAGGGCGAGCAAAATTTTAAGTTTGGTGTGGTAAAAGCATAAGCTTTTTGTTTTTCCATTACCATCAATGGCACCTAAGGCCGGAGTATCCTCTAGAAAAGGGAAAGGGAAGACAAAAGCTTCCACCTCCGAGTCATGGGAGAAGGAGAGATTCATCTCCAAGAGCCATCAAGACCACTTCTATGATGTTGTGGCAAAGAAGAAGGTGATCCCCGAGGTCCCTTTCAAGCTCAAAAAGAATGAGTATCCGGAAATCCGACATGAAATTCAAAGAAGAGGGTGGGAAGTCATAACCAACCCCATGCAACAAGTCGGAATATTAATGGTTCAAGAGTTCTATGCCAATGCATGGATCACTAGGAACCATGATCAAAGTATGAACCCGAATCCAAAGAACTATCTCACAATGGTTCGGGGGAAATACTTAGATTTTTGTCCGGAAAATGTGAGGTTGGCGTTTCACTTGCCTATGATGCAAGGAGATGAACGCCCCTACACTAGAAGGGTCAACTTTAATCAAAGGTTGGACCAAGTCCTTACGGACATATGTGTGGAAGGAGCCCAATGGAGAATAGACTCCAAAGGCAAGCCAGTCCAACTAAGAAGACTGGACCTCAAGCCTGTAGCTAGAGGATGGTTGGAGTTCATCCAAAGATCCATCATTCCTACTAGCAACCGATCTGAAGTTACTGTGGATCGGGCCATCATGATTCACAGCATCATGATTGGAGAGGAAGTAGAAGTTCATGAGGTCATCTCCAATGAACTCTACAAAATAGCCGACAAGTCCTCACCCATGGCATGGCTAGCCTTCCCTCACCTTATATGCCATCTATGCTACTCAGCTGGAGTTATCATAGATGGAGATGTCTCCATTGAAGAAGACAAGCCCGTTACCAAGAAAAGGATGGAGCAAACAAGAGAAGCTCCTCACGGCCCTCAAGAAGAACATGAAGAAGTTCATCATCAACAAATTCCTGAGATGCCTCAAGGAATGCACTTTCCTCCCAACAACTATTGGGAGCAACTCAACACCTCCTTAGAAGATTTGAGCCATAATGTGGAACAATTAAGGGTGGAACATCATGAGCACTCCATCATTCTCCAAGAAATAAGAGAAGATCAAAGAGCAATGAGGGAGGAGCAACAAAGGCAAGGAAGGGACATAGAAGAGCTTAAGGACATTGTTGGACCTTCAAGAAGAAGACGCCACTAAAGGTGGATTCATTCCTTGTTCTTTATTTCTTTCTGTTTTCGGTTTTTAGTGTTGTGTTTATCTATGTTTTGTGTCTCTACTTCATGATCATTAGTATGTAACCATGCCTTAAAGCTATGAATAAAATCCATTAATCCTTCACCTCTCTTAAATGAAAAATGTTTTAATTCAAAAGAACAAGAAGTACATGAATTTCGAATTTATCCTTGAATTTAATTTAATTATATTGATGTGGTGGCAATACTTTTTGTTTTATAAATGAATGCTTGAACAGTGCATATTTTTGATCTTGTTGTTTATGAGTGTTAAAATTGTTGGCTCTTGAAAGAATGATGAACAAAGAGAAATGTTATTGATGATCTGAAAAATCATGAAATTGATTCTTGAAGCAAGAAAAAGCAGTGAAAAAGGAAGCTTGCGAAAAAAAAAAAGTGGCGAAAAAAAATAGAAAGAAAAAGAAGGAGCAGTAGAAAAAGCCAATAGCCCTTAAAACCAAAAGGCAAGGGTAAAAAGGATCCAAGGCTTTGAGCATCAATGGATAGGAGGGCCCAAGGAAATAAAATCCAGGCCTAAGCGGCTAAATCAAGCTGTCCCTAACCATGTGCTTGTGTCATGAAGGTCCAAGTGAAAAGCTTGAGACTAAGTGGTTAAAGTCGTGATCCAAGGCAAAAGAGTGTGCTTAAGAGCTCTGGACACCACTAACTGGGGACTCTAGCAAAGCTGAGTCACAATCTGAAAAGGTTCACCCAGTTATGTGTCTGTGGCATTGATGTATCCGGTGGTAATACTGGAAAACAAAGTGCTTAGGGCCACGGCCAAGACTCATAAGTAGCTGTGTTCAAGAATCAACATGCTTAACTAGGAAAGTCAATAACACTATCCGAAATTCTGAGTTCCCAGAGACGCCAATCACTCTGAACTTCAAAGGAAAAAGTGAGATGCCAAAACTATTCAGAAGCAAAAAGCTACAAGTCCCGCTCATCTAATTAAATTAATATTCATTGATATTCTGGAATTTATAGTATATTCTCTTCTTTTATCCTATTTGATTTTCAGTTGCTTGGGGACAAGCAACAATTTAAGTTTGGTGTTGTGATGAGCGGATAATTTATACGCTTTTTGGCATTGTTTTTATATAGTTTTTAGTAAGTTTGAGCTACTTTTAGGGATGTTTTCATTAGTTTTTATGTTAAATTCACATTTCTGGACTTTACTATGAGTTTGTGTATTTTTCTGTGATTTCAGGTAAATTCTGGCTGAAATTGAGGGAATTGAGCAAAACTCTGAAAAAGGCTGACAAAAGGACTGCTGATGCTGTTGGAATCTGACCTCCCTGCACTCGAAATGGATTTTCTGGAGCTACAGAACTACAATTGGCGCGCTCTCAACGGCGTTGGAAAGTAGACATCCAGAGCTTTCCAGAAATATATAATAGTCCATACTTTATTCGAAGAATGACGACGTAACTTGGCGTTGAACGCCAAGTTCATGCTGCTGTCTGGAGTTAAACGCCAGAAAAACGTCATGATCCGGAGTTGAACGCCCAAAACACGTCATAACTCGGAGTTCAACTCCAAGAGAAGCCTCAGCTCGTGGATTAATCAAGCTCAGCCCAAGCATACACCAAGTGGGCCCCGGAAGTGGATTTATGCATCAAATACTTACTCATGTAAACCCTAGGAGCTAGTTTATTATAAATAGAACATTTATCTATTGTATTAGACATCTTTTGACAGTTTAATCTCTTGAATATTCGGTCACTTGATCATGGAGAGGGCTGGCCATTCAGCCATGCCTGAACCTCTTTTACTTATGTATTTTCAACGGTGGAGTTTCTGCACACCATAGATTAAGGGTGTGGAGCTCTGCTGTACCTCAAGTATTAATGCAATTCTATTTTCTTTTATTCAAATCTCTCTCATTCTTATTCCAAGATATTCATTCATACCCAAGAACATGATGAATGTAATGATGAAAGTGACGATCATTATCATTCTCACTTATGAATGCACGTGATTGACAACCACTTCCGTTCTACATGAAACAGAGCTTGAATGCGTATCTCTTAGATTCCCCAACAGAATCTTCGTGGTATAAGCTAGATAGATGGTGGCATTTATGAGGATCTGGAAAGTCTCACCTTGTCTGTGGTATTCCGAGTAGGATCCTGGGAATCCGGAAAGTCTAACCTTGTCTGTGGTATTCCGAGTAGGATTCCGGTAATGAATGACTGTGACGTGCTTCAAACTTGCAAGTGCTGGGCGTTAGTGACAAACGCAAAAGAATCAAGGGATTCTATTCCAGTAGGCGCAGGAACCAATCAGTGATTAGCCGTGCTATGACAGAGTGCGTGAGCGTAGTTTTCACTGCGAGGATGGGATGTAGCCATCAACCATGGGTGATGCCTCCAGACGATTAGCCGTGCGAGTGACAGCCGCATAGGATCATTTTCCCGAGAGGATTGAAAGTAGCCACCGCTGATGGTGAACCCCTATACACAGCTTGCCATGGAAAGGAGTAAGAAGGATTGAGTTGAAGCAGTAGGAGAGCAGGCATCCTTGAGCCATGCGGTATCTCCATTCGCTTATCTGAAATTCCCATCAATGAGTCTGCATAAGTATTCTATCCCTTTTATAATTTATTTTCTTATTTCTATTTCCGAAACCCATAAACCAATTTAATCTGCCTAACTGAGATTTACAAGGTGACCATAGCTTGCTTCATACCAACAATCTCTGTGGGATCGACCCTTACTCACGTAAGGTTTATTACTTGGACGACCCAGTACACTTGCTGGTTAGTTGAACGGAGTTGTGAGCTTCTCTAACAGTGCCTGAAACTCTTTTATCACAATTTCGTCCACCACAAACCATTCACAAGAAGAACATCATTTATGCAAGATGAAAAGCTTTTACCAACTTTACCAATGGCCACTATCTTTCCTTTACCATCATCACCGAAAGTGACAAGTCCTCCATCATACTCATCAAGCTTTATGAAGAAGGTTGTCTTTCCGGTCATGTGCCTAGAACATCCGCTGTCCATGTACCACATATTCTCCTTCCATTTGGATGCTAGGCACACCTACAAAACAAGCTCAAGTGACCTTAGGTATCCAAATCTTCTTGGATCCTTTCACGTTAAACCATCTCTTATGTCCTAGTCCATTACTTTGCAAATTTTATCACCAATCATTCTTTCACCAAAAAAAAAAAAACATTGAATGGGAAAGTGGCCATTTCAGTTGCATAGTCTACAAAACTTTGGAGTTGCTGTTTTGTTAAAGTAGGTTGGGTTTTGAAACCTTGTGTCATTAGAAGATGAAGCAATATTTCCAAAACAAGGTTTTTCAACAGATTTGAAAGTCTTTTGAAACCCCAAGCCAGCTTTATCAAAAAGTGGTTTTTGACTAGCCAAAATTTGATTTAAATTTTCAGAACTTTGAGTGAACTTGGCTAGGTCATTTTCAAGGTTTTTGATCCTTTTTTGTAACTCTTCATTTTCTTTAAAACAGTTTACATATGCAACAACAGAATGGTTACTTTCACAACTTTTAAGTTGAGCTTTTAACTGCTTATTTTCTTCAACAAGTTCAGTAGCAGTTTCGGCCTCCCTTAGCTTTTCTTTGAGAAAATCATTTTCAACTTTAAGGATGGTGATTTTTTGTTCAAGATCTTGGTTATCAAGCAAAAAACATCTTATTTTTTCAGAAAGGTGGTATATCATAAGATGAAGATCTTCAGTGTTAGGGTTGTGAAAGACTACCTGATCTATGTGATCTACCATGAGACATGGTTGTGACTTGGTCTCAGGCTCCTCATCATCATCTGAGTCATTTTCCAAGTCTTCCCATGAAGCCATATATCCCTTCTTCTTTCCTCTTTTTGGCTTCTCCTCCTTCTTCAACTTGGGACAATCAGATTTGAAATGCCCCATTTCCTTGCAGTTGTAGCAAGTTACTTTGCTAAGGTCTTTCTTCATTTTCCTTGAGCTGCTTGACGTTAGGATTTTTGCCAGTAAAGAATTTTGTAAAAATATAGTCGCGTTGTGAGTATAGATTCTAAACCAACAGAAAATCCCTTCGTACAAACATTTTGGTTGTCACAAGTAACAAAACCCAATAAATTATAAACCGAAGTATTCAAACCTCAGGTCATCTTCTCAAGGAATTGCAGGGAAGTATGATTTATTATTGGTTATGGAAAAATAGTGTTTGGATTTGAAAAAGGTTTTAAGCAAGAGAAATAGATTGCAAGAATTAATAAATTAATAACTAATAAAACTCTTGGCAAGGTATGAAAACTGGAAGTCCTATCCCAGTTATCCTTATCAATTGTGATGAGAATTGGATTTTTCTCCCACTAAGTTAACCTCTAACTATGAAGGTAAGTCAAGTGGTTGGAATAAGTTTGGTTCCTCAGGTCCTAGTCTTTCCTTGGAAAAGGCTAGAGTTATTGGAACTCGAGTTAATTCTTGAAGAATTCCAATTTTCAGTCAACAATGAGTTTGACAACTCAAGAGTTACCAATTAATCAACCAAGGCCAAAAGGGAAGAAAACCTACTCGAATGAAAGTAATTTGGATAAAGCCAAAGCATCCATAACATATAAGTCTGAAATACCTCAATTTATATTAAATAAAGAAAATCCTAACATGAATGGCTCATAAGCCAAATAGGCAACATAAGTAATACAAGCATTAAAGTATCTGAAAATAAAAGAGAAATATAAAGTAAAAGGAATATTGAACCTGATGAAGAGTTGAAATTCTAAATCCTTTAAGAGGAATCCTAATCCTAAATCCTAAGAAAGAGGAAAGAACCTCTCTCTCTAAAAACTACATCTAAAACTATGAAAAGTGAAAATTCTCCGCTATCTGATTGTCATCCCCTGTATGAATGCATTCCCCCACTTCATAACTTCTAATCTGTGCCTCTTGGATTTGGATCTGGGCCAAAAGGGCCCAAAAATTGCTGGAAACGAAATCTGCAAATTTTGCAGATCACGCACGTCACGCGTCCACGTGGGTCACGCGGTCGCGTCATCTGGAGTGTTGCTCTACCATGCGGTCGCGTCAGTCATGCGCCCGCGTCAGTTGTATTTTGCAAGTCACGCATTTGCCTCATCCATGAGCTCGCGTCGATTCTCTTTTGTGCGAACCACGCGTTCGCGTCGTCCATGCGGACGCTCACTGCCAGTTGCTCCAAAACTCCAATTTGTGCTTTTCTTCCATTTTTGTATGTTTCCTTTCTATCCTTTAAATCATTCCTGCCCTATAAAACCTTAAAGTACTCAACACACAAATCACGACATCGAATGGTAATAAAGGATAATTAAATTTGATTATTTTAAAGCATAAGGGACATATTTTCTCATATATCACATAATAAGGAAGGGAAAGTGAAACCATGCAATTTACATGAATAAGTAGGTGAAGGGTTGAACAAATCACTTAAATTGAGCTCAATATACATCATAAAATATGGGTTTATCAACCTCCCCACACTTAAACAATAGAATGTCCTCATGCTAAATCCAAGATAAAGAATAAGGTAAAGTGGTGGAATCTCATGCAATGCAATCTATCCTAGATGCAACTACCTAAATGAGTCATGCAAATCTAGTTATTATTCACCTATATATAAGGCTTTACATGTAGTTAAATTAATTCACATTCTCAAGGAATCATATACGCATAGCCAACCTTAGATAATGTTAAAGCACTTTTACAATTGAGATAGGTAAATAAAATATTTTTCAAACTTGCAAGACAATTAACAATAGAGGTAGAGATATATGGTGATGAGCTATTGAACCGTCACTGGATTTTGTGTTTACTCTCTAGTCACTCAGTGTCTATTGGGTTAATCACTTTAATCTTCTTTTTATCCTTGCTTCCTATAACTTTGTTCTTCATCTAACCAATCAACAATTATAGAATACAGACATACAAAGATCATGAGGTCTTTTTAAGGTTGTAATGGGGTCAAGGTAGAGGTAAGGGTGTATATATAAGGCTAAGTGAGCTAATAAGTGAATCCTTGATTAGTCTAAGATCTCACCTAACATATACATACTTTATACAAATCAAAAGTTTCTTAACCTATTTGCCCAATTTTTTTTTCACTCTGTATTACAAACTCATGCATTGAATTTAACTTTGTCCCATGTGTATTGATTCTCTCTTTTTTTTTTAATAATGTACATGGTAGTTTAATTATTTTGATTTCACATGAGCATGCTTCCCAAAAATTTTTTTAACTTGTTCAATTTAATTTCCTACTTTTTCTATCATCCCATGTTCCCATAAAATTCCCCACACTTAAATTATACATAATTTACATCTTAAGCTAACCAAGGATTCAACTTGGGGTTTTTATTTTGTTTTTCTGCTTAAGGCTAGTAATGTGGTTATAAAACAGAAGGGGATTAAAAAGCTCAAGGGGGGCTAACAAGGATGGCATAAAAGGTAGGCTTTATTTGGGATAAGTGAGTTAATAATCAAACATGGCCTCAATCCTATCTTGGCATGTATCAATATTCTATATTGGACATATAGATTAAAGCAAAGTAAAGAACACCAGAATAAAAAAAGAAGGGCGAAGCACACAGGAATAAAAATTATGGTCTGAATGTAACCATACAGTTAAGCTCAAAACTCACAGGCTGTGTGTTCTCAAGCTTATAAATCATATATGTTTTATGTATGTCATGCAAGTAGAAATTCAAGAGTTTCCATTCAACTCAATGTAAAATATATTGGATGGCTTTAAAGTTTTAGTGTTCCTCCTTGATGAAATGTTATTAACTAACTAACATGTAATGCTATATATACAAGGGGTGTGGATTGATTCTGTTAAAGTCTCTAGCTTACTTCCTTTTTATTTTCAATCAAATCAACTACCATATGCTAAAAAGGGTAAACTATATTAATTAATCCACTTAATATATAACTAGTAAACTAAGGTGCAAATCGAGCTAAAATATCCAAGATATATATATACAGCCCAAAGTGCATAATGCAAAAAGTACAATAAAAGCAAAAGAGAGAAATGTGCAAAAATACAGAAAACAGACAAAATAAGAAGAGAGTCTATAGTAGTTCACCAAAATAAATAGATGCCAGAGATGGCAACCTCCCCACACTTAAATAATAGCATCGTCCTCGATGCTCAGTCAAGTAAGGTGTGACGAAGTGTCATCTTTGGAAGGATGGGCTGTTGGTGTCTCGATGGTAGGCTGAGGGTCTGCAGTCGCTGTAAGGATCGGACGAGTGGTCTGCGGAAGCGGGGGCTCTGTCCATAGAGGAACCTCCGGATCTGTGGTCTGTAGCTGGTGGTGCTCCTCATGATGTGGTGCAGTGTGGCCGGGATCTCCCTGCTCAGCCTGGGTAGGTACCTCCTCCTCGTGATTGCTCACCTCCTCCTCAGATGTGTCGGAGGGCGTGTTGGGCTCGGAAGGAATGTCACCACCAGAGCGGATCATCAGCTTGAGGTGCTCATAGCGTCGCTTGTGGCAATGCTCAGACCTCTCAAAAAGTCGCCTGGTGCGACGGTCAGATTTCTCAAACTGCTGCTGGTGATGGCGCTCCATCTGATCTAGGCGGTCAAATAGTTTGTGCACCAGACGGTAGACGGGCTCAGGAGTAGGTGGGGGTGCAGTGGGTGGTGTTGGGCCAGTGGAAGCAAAAGGGGTAGCTGAAGAGGTGGCTGCCTCAGTAGTGTCAGTGAAAAATGGAAGGCGGTAGCCGAAAGCCAGGAACTTTCGACTGTGAGGGATGATCTTTCGGCACTCTGTTGCGAGGGACTTTTCATCAACAGCCTCCCAAGGTACCTCAGCTCGGCGACCCAACTGAGTAATCAGGTAAGGAAAAGAGAGGGTGCCTCTAACATGGACCCTGGCCATGTAATGCCGGATGAAGCGAGGTAGATAAAGGTCCTTACCCATCATCACACACCAGATGAGGGTAATTGATAAACCACTATTTTATGGTTTATATTGTTTTTAATTGAGTGGTTTTATCAAGATTTTCACCCACTTATTCATAAGATTTACATGATTTTACAATTCCTTCCTAGTTTAGTTCCATGATTGAAAACATGCTTCTTTGGTCTTAATTTAGCTAATCTTAATCATCTCTTATTACCATTCGATGCCTTGATCTGTGTGTTAAGTGTTTCAGGCTTTATAGGGCAGGAATGGCTTAGAGAATGAAGAGGAAGCATGCAAAAATGGAAGGAACACAAGGAATTGAGGAGATGACCAGCGAGAAGTCACGCGGTCGC
The DNA here is from genome assembly GCF_003086295.3 of Arachis hypogaea. NCBI lineage: Eukaryota > Viridiplantae > Streptophyta > Magnoliopsida > Fabales > Fabaceae > Arachis > Arachis hypogaea. The sequence continues at coordinate 32,688,458 of NC_092044.1, read as the reverse complement.
ATGGTTCACGCGACCACGCGAAATGAAAAAAATCAGAGTGACGCGTTCACGTGCCTGACGCGACCACGCAGATTGGAAGCTGCACGAACGATGCGAATGCGTAGACGACGCGCACGCGTGGTACAAAAAACGCTGAGTGACGTGATCGCGTGGACGATGCGGCCGCGTGACGTGCGCGATCTGCAGAATTACAAAAATTGCTGGCAGAGATTCTGGGCCACATTTCAACCCAGTTTTTGGCCCAGAAACATAGATTAAAGTCAGGGAACATGCAGGACTCAAGGAGGAACTCATATCAAATCATTACTCACAATTTTATGTTTTGGATGTAGTTTTTAGAGAGAGAGGTTCTCTCCTCTCTCTTAGGATTAGGATTTAGGATTTCTTTTAGTCATTAGGATTGTTTCTTCATGCCAGGTTCAATAATTTATGTTTCTCTTCTACTTTCATTTACTCTGATGCTTTCATTTGTATCTGATTTGTGTTGCCCAGTTGGCTTATGAACTTTTCATGTTAGGATTGATTTTCTTATTTAATACACATTATTGAGATGTTTTCAGATATATGATTTTAATTTAGCTTTCTACATTCTTGGCTTTGGTTGATTAATTGGTAACTCTTGAGTTGTCAAACTCAGCAGTGGTTGAAATTGGCAGATTCTAATTGATCTAGATCACTCTAAAGCTAGTCTTCCCTCAGGGATTGACTAGGACTTGAGGATCAAACTAATTAGTCCACTTGACTTTCCTTTACTTTAGTAAAGGTTAACTAAGTGGGATTCAAACCCAATTCTCATCACACCTGATAAGGATAACTAAGATAGGACTTCCAATTTCTCATATCTTGCCAAGAGTTTATTTTATAGTCATTTATTTATTTTTCTTGTCAATTAAATTACTTGTTCAACCCTTTTAAAAACCCCAAAATATACCTTTGCATAACCAATAATAAGAACATACCTCCCTGCAATTCCTTGAGAAGACGACCCGAGGTTTAAATACTCGGTTATCAATTTTAAAGGGGTTTGTTACTTGTGACAATTAAAACGTTTGTACGAAGGGATTTTATGTTGGTTTAGAATCTATACTCACAATGGGACTATATTTTTACAAATTCTTTACTAGCAAAAATCCTAACGTCAAAATTCTTTTTATTGGTTATTGTAAATATTTTTCAAAAAAAAATTTAGATTTTAAAAATTTTTATCTTATCTTATCCTTTTTAAAAAAATCATATCTTTTTCAAAATCCTATCTTATTTTTTTTTCAAAAATTATATCTTTTTCAAAATATTTTTTTTGTTAGTTTTTGTTTCTATTTTCTCTCACTACTATGAACTCTCACCCCTCTGGCTTCAAGTTTGATTCCAATGTTGTTGTTAGGAATGGGAACTATAATGAGAACAGGCATCAAGGTTGGAACAATCAAAGATGGGAGGAGCCACAAGGATTTGATCAACCCTCATGGCAACAACCACCTCCAATGGACTATCAACAACCATTTTGTGATGCATATCAAGGTAATGGCTATGGTGAACGCTCTTTTGATTATCAACAACCACCACCATATGCCTATGAACCCCTTCCTCAATATGACTTTGGACCACCATACTCACAAGCCCCTTACCACCACTCACCTCCATATGACCCTAACCTGTATCCACCATACCAACCACCTTATCCACCTTATGAACCATACATAGAACCACCTTCCTACCATGAACCCTTTCTCCCAACAAATGAACCCTCCTATCCACCCCAAACCTCCTTGGAGAAAGTATTTACCAATCTAAACTCTACTATACAAGCCCTTGCCGCCCAAATCGGACCACTGAATACCTTCAATATTCAACCCTCAAGCTCCAATTCACTTCCATCTCAACCGCATAATAATCCACCCATCCCATCACCACCATCCATGGAAGAGCACCCACATCTATCAATCCAATAGCAAGATGATCCCAATTATGCTATTGATATGGAACAAGAGAGAGAGGATCATCTTCGCGAATCCATACTTCATAAGGAGCTAGAGGAGGCACTAAAGGTGAAGGTAGAAGAGACCCTTGAAGGTGAAGGAGTAATTGAAGGGAGTTGTCATGGAAAGGTAATCATCAAGGAGGAACAAGAGTCAAGGGATCATTTCAAGGAAACAGTAGATCAATTTCATGCAACCCTTCATCAACTGGAGCAAGCAATAAATCAATTATCTTCCAGACGTTCAGACATCCAACAGACTCCCATGGCCCCATGTGGAGAATCCAATGAAGAACGTAGCATGAGGGAGACACTAGAGACTCCAGTGGACAATAAGGAGCATGACTTTGTACTGGAACAAGTGGAGGAAGCCATAAAAGTTATAGAGGAAGAAGTGGTTGCAGACTTAGGAGATGCGGAACCTCCATGGGAAAGTCAAGTTATAGAGCCTCCTTCCAAGGCGGTTGAAATTGATGCTGAAGAGGGTGTACAACCTCCAAGGCATATCATGGTTGAAGACTTGGAAGAGGTTGATCAAGAGATGGAGATTCAAGAAGAAAAAGCACAACCTCCCATACCCTTGGTGAGCAATGAAGAAGAGATTGAATTGGAAGAGAGCTACCAAGAGGAAAATGTTGAAATTGAAGAAGCTTACAAAGAAGTGGAAGTTGTCAAAGAAGAACACAAAGGAGTGGAGCTTGCAAGTTCATTAGAATCCCCTTCCCCTAAGTTGTCATCATCCTTCACAACATTTAAGTGGGTAAAATTCATATCCTTTAGCTTTCTAATTCCACTTGAATATGGGCTACTAGAGACGGATGGTCAGCTTAGAGCCCTTTGTGGCATTAAGCGTAAGAGTGAGATGGTCAGTGGTAGAAGTTGTCAAGCAAGGTTCAACATGGCTATGAGCTCAAGGTTTAAATGCAAGGGTTGGTATAAAACTCAACTGAATGGATCCAGGAAGTTGTTTGGCCGCTTTAGTGAGAATTCAGACTACTCACCACCCGACTGGAAAAATGCAGATCAAGACAAACATGGGTGTAAAAGTAGAGTTTGGGATTCTGGAATCTATTCTGACATTCAACACCCCAGGAGCCTGGAAACCTGTTTGAAACTGCTCAAAGGCTTTACATGCCTTGTTTGGGACCCCAGAGGATGCTGGCATTCCAAACACTGGTGGAGATTTATGGATGAATTCAAGCACAAGCCACCATAGCAGGAAGCTCATCAAATCTCCAACTTAAGGACTTTAACTAAAAGTGCTAGGTGGGAGACAACCCACCATGGTATGATCGTTCCCTCTCTATTTTGCTCTGTTTTTGAATTTTGTTTGAACTTGAATCTTTGCATGACATTCATTGCATTTTGCATTCTGCATACTGCATAAAAAAAAATTTCGCACGCTACGCGACAGCGTCGCCGACGCGTCCGCGTCATAGGTGCGTTAGGCAGAAAATAAATTGAACAGAGAGCCACGCGAAAGCGTGGCTGGAGGCGTTCCTTTGACACAACTTGATCCACGCGACCGCGTCACTGACGCGTCTGCGTCATATGGAAAAAATGCCTCCCACGCGTCCACGTCACCCATGCGAACGCGTGCCTTGTAAATCGACGTATAAGGGTGTCTGGCCGAAAGTTGAGCTGGAATTGAGCTGGACTCGTGCTAGTAGCACCAGCCCTACCACGCGAACGCGTGCCCTATGCATCCACGCCGTTTTCAAATTTAGGTCATCCACGCGATCGCGTTAACCACGCGATCGCGCCAACCACGCGATTGCGTCACCCAAAGATTTGGCAATATGCATTTCACACAGAGACTTGCGCGACCGTGAGGCTGCCCTCACGCTAATGGCACAAATCGATCCACGCGACCGTGTGGATGACGTGTCTATGTCATTTCATAGAAGCGCTATCCGTGCGAACGCATCACTCATGCGTCTGCGTCACAAGCGCCGCACAACTTATCCAAATCAGCCAAATATCTTATCTTTTTCTTCCCCAAATCTAAATCTTTTCTTTCCCTTCTTATTTCTTTTTTCCTTCCTTTCTTTTTCTTTCTTTTTTCCTTTCAATTGGTGTTAGAAATTTATTCGGGTCATTATTTTGCTTGTGGATTGTTAAGAAATTGCTTGACAATTATATATTATATTTTTTTAAGGGTGCTTGCATGTTCAATTCAATACTTTCCATACCTTATTTAATATGCATGCTTTGTGTTTGTGAAAAAGCCCGTATGGCATTGTGCATTCTTAATTATTCTATCCTTCTACTCTAATACCTATTTTTCACAAAACCCTTTTCAATATTTTATTAATTAAATATAATTGTCAATACGAACGTTATTGTTAGTTTCTCATGACTAATAATACATTAAGGCTTTTAATGCTTGATTTACGCTACTCATGCCTTTGCCAGCATGCCAATAAACATCTTGCATTTAATTGCCTCAATTTATCATGCCCTGTTTCCATTGTTGTCCTAATTTCATGGAGTCGCGACCATGTGTTAACGACATTCTTCTTTATTTTGGCATGATTATTACTAGTACTGCCCTCTCCCTTACTCTATCCCTTTTACTTCATGTCCCTTTCTCTTCTCCCTTTTTCAGGCTGGCCACCAGGAAGAGTAAAGAAAAAGACTCTACAATGAGCACCGGCTGAGGAACCACAACCCCCGCCCACCTGCACATCATTGCATGCACCGAGGATGGTGTAATTTTTAAGTGTAGGGAGGTCGATTCCGATCTCCACGGGTAAGTTAGTCCCTTCTCAACACCAATTTTTGTTTTTCATTGTTGCATTTGCATATTTGATTGCATATTTTCTTGATTTTGTGCATATTTTACCACTTGGTTGAAGTAACATTTTCTTTTTCAAGAAAATTTTTATAGTATTTCACTAATTTGAATAAAACTTTTTGAAAAAACTTGTATGAAGAAATATTATTTTGGAACATGGTTTAGAACTCGAACACACAAAACTAGTGAGATTTTGAGCCTATTTGATTGGTTGCATCTTATCAACCAATATTTTATTTTTGGTGTGTGTTATTCTCTCTAAAATTGTAATCTTTGTCTTGCTTAATTCTATATTTTCACTGTTTGATGTATGCATGCACATATATGATTGAGGCCTTGTTTCACTAAGCTTACATACCCATATGGCTTTACCCTTCCATTATCCTTTGCAAACCAATTTGAGCCTATTTTACCCATTTGTTCTTTACTTTAGCTCATTACTAACTCTAAGCGGAAAACAATAATATCCTTAATTTGAATCCTTAGTTAGCTTAGACTAGTAAAAGTGCTCACGATTTAAGTGTGGGGAAGTTGGATTTAAAAATATTTGGTTTGAGTAATTGGGTGTTGTATATTTTAGTGAAAATGTGCAAAATAATAGTTGTGCACATATTATTGCATTCAATACTTTAATCATATGCACTGAGAAAAACAGAAGAAAAATAAAAAAAGAAGAGAAAAATAAAAAAAGAAAAAAAAGTGAAAAAGAAAAGAAAAAAAAAGCAAATAATAAAAGGGGACAAAATGCCCCAAAGTAAGTGTTGGTATCAATGCATATGTACTGAACTCAAATTTAGGATGCATGAATATGTGGAAAACACAGTTAATGGGAAGTTAGATTCTGCATTTTAATTAAATGGATTGTCTTAAGTTAGGTGGAAAGTTTATGTTAATTAAGGATTCAGATTTTAGTCCACTTGGCCAAATATAATCCTACCTTGACCCTAACCCCATTACAACCCTTAAAAGACCTCTTGATTTGTGTATTGGTGCATTAAATTTTTGTTGATTGTTAGATGAAGAGCAAGCTATAGAAAGCAAGATTAGTAGAGAATTGAGAGAATTGACCCTAGACACTTGAGAGTTAGAATGATATACACTACCGGTAAGGGTTCAGTGCTTAATTCTATGTTCCCTGCTTTCATGAGCTATCTTCTTCTTGCAAGTTATTTGTATTGTGTTTTGTGGTTTGAATTAGTGAAATCCAGTTCATATTTATTCTTGAAGGATTTATTTACTTTTTCACCAAGTAGGTAGAATCATTTTAGCATGTAGTTGCATTCACATTCATAGGTTGCATTGCATGAGTCCTGCTTTTCCCTACTCATTTATTTTATCTCCTTGAGCTTAGCATGAGGACATGCTAATGATTAAGTGCGGGGAGGTTGATAAACCACTATTTTATGGTTTATATTGTATTTAATTGAGTGGTTTTATCAAGCTTTTCACCCACTTATTCATAGGATTTGCATGATTTTACAAATCCTTCCTAGTTTAGTTCCAGGATTGAAAACATGCTTCTTTAGTGTTAATTTAGCTAATCTTAATCCTCTCTTATTACCATTCGATGCCTTGATCTGTGTGTTAAGTGTTTCAGGCTTCATAGGGCAGGAATGGCTTAGAGAATGAAGAGGAAGCGTGCAAAAATGGAAGGAACACAAGGAATTGAGGAGATAACAAGCGAGAAGTCACGCGGTCGCATGGCTCACGCGACCGCACAAAATGGAAGAAATCAGAGTGACACGTTCGTGTGCCTGACGCGACCGCGCAGATTGGAAGCTGCACGAACGATGCGAATGTGTGGATGATGTGCACGCGTGGTACAAATAACGCTGAGTGACGCGATCGCGTGGACGACGCGGCCACCTGACTTGCGCGATCTGCAGAATTACAAAAATCACTGGTAGAGATTCTGGGCCGCATTTCAACCCAGTTTTTGGCCCAGAAACACAGATTAAAGTCAGGGAACATGCAGAGACTCAAGGAGGAACTCATATCAAATCATTACTCAAAATTTTAGGTTTTAGATATATTTTTTAGAGAGAGAGGTTCTCTCCTCTCTCTTAGGATTAGGATTTAGGATTTTTTTTTAGTCATTAGGATTGTTTCTTCATACCAGGTTCAATAATTTCTGTTTCTCTTCTACTTTCATTTACTCTGATGCTTTCATTTGTATCTGATTTGTGTTGCCCAATTGGCTTATGAACTTTTCATGTTAGGATTGATTTTCTTATTTAATACACATTATTGAGATTTTTTCAGATATATGATTTTAATTTAGCTTTCTACATTCTTGGCTTTGGTTGATTAATTGGTAACTCTTGAATTGTCAAATTCAGCAGTGGTTGAAATTGGCAGATTCTAATTGATCTAGATCGCTCTAAAGCTAGTCTTCCCACAGGGATTGACTAGGACTTGAGGATCAAACTAATTAGTCCACTTGACTTTCCTTTACTTTAGTAAAGGTTAACTAAGTGGGATTCAAACCTAATTCTCATCACACCTAATAAGGATAACTAGGATAGGACTTCCAATTTCTCATATCTTGCCAAGAGTTTATTTTATAGTCATTTATTTATTTTTCTTGTCAGTTAAATTACTTGTTCAACCCTTTTAAATACCCCAAAATATACCTTTGCATAACCAATAATAAGAACATACCTCCCTGCAATTCCTTGAGAAGACGACCCGAGGTTTAAATACTCGGTTATCAATTTTAAAGGGGTTTGTTACTTGTGACAACCAAAACGTTTGTACGAAGGAATTTTCTATTAGTTTAGAATCTATACTCACAACACGACTATATTTTTACAAATTCTTTACTAGCAAAAATCCTAACGTCAGTAATTATAGCAGCTGGCACTTCCGTCTCATGAGTGCTCGGCATCACATAGTTGCTCAAAATCTGCTGCCATAGTCGAGCCTCATCATTCAGATATATAAGCCTGATTCCCTTTGGTACCAAGGTGCTTGTTCCCATGACCCAAGGAATAGTATGATCAAGAGTGATGTCCTTCTTTACTACATCCCAATCAAACCTCATGAATCTCATATCTTCCTCAGCTTTTCGCTAACCATCTGGCTGATCTGATTTAGGTGGAAGATAGAGGATTTCTTCAATTGCTTCCTCAGTAACCAGAATCTGTTTGCCTCTGAGCTGTACTGCATCCAGCGAAGATAGAAAGTAGTTACTGTAGAATTCTCTAACCCAGGATGAGTTAACCTCAGTTAGGTTCCTCTCCAGGAAGAACCAGCCTCCCTGTTTGATCTGATCTGAGGTATACTGCTGGAGTTCCTCTGGAATTTTGAGGGTCCTTTCCAGGTGTAGGTTCCTGGCGGTGGCAAAGGTTGGGTATTTAGTGCACGAAATTGTGTATGCCAATATTAATGGACTATTTAACACAGCTTCGCACAACTAACCAGCAAGTGCACTGGGTCGTCCAAGTAAATACCTTATGTGAGTAAGGGTCGAATCCCACGGAGATTGTTGGCTTGAAGCAAGCTATGGTTATTTTATTATTCTTAGTCAGGATACCAATAGGGTTCTTTACTTTCGTATTAAGTAAAAAGAGCATAAAATAAATAATTGTTACTTTAATAATGGAGAATATGTTGGAGTTTTGGAGATGCTTTGTCTTTCTCATTTAAGCTTTCCTCTTGTATTCCTCTTCCCACACACAAGGCTCCTTCCATGGCAAGCTATATGTAGGGTGTCACCATTGTCAATAGATACTTCCCATCATCTCAGTGAAAATGGTCCAAATGCTTTGTCACATCACGACTAATCAGCTGTTGGTTCTCGATCATGTCGGAATATAATCCATTGATTCTTTTGCGTTTGTCATCACGCCCAACACTCGCGAGTTTGAAGCTCGTCACAGTCATCCAATCCCAGAATCCTACTCGGAATACCACAGACAAGGTTTAGACTTTCCGGATTCTCATGAATGCCGCCATCAATTCCAGCTTATACCATGGATTGAGGAAGGTGATGAGTGTCACGAATCATCACCTTCTTCATAGTTAAGCGCGAATGAACATCTTAGATAAGAACAAGCGTGTTTGAATGGAAAACAGAAGTAATTGCATTAATTCATCGAGACGCTGCAGAGCTCCTCACCCCCAACAATGGAGTTTAGAGACTCATGCCGTCAAAGAGTATATAATTCAGATCTAAAAATGTCATGAGGTACCAAATAAGTCTCTAAAAGTTGTTTAAATACTAAACTAGTAACCTAGGTTTACAGAGAATGAGTAAACTAAGATAATTGGTGCAGAAATCTACTTCTGTGGCCCACTTGGTGTGTGCTGGGGCTGAGACTTAAGCTTCTCACGTGCCTGGGCTGTTTCTGGAGTTGAACGCCAGGTTGTAACGTGTTTTGGGCGCTTGACTCCAACTTGTAACCTGTTTCTGGCGCTGGACGCCAGACTACAACATGGAACTGGCGTTGAACGCCAGTTTATGTCGTCTATCTTCGCGAAAAGTATGAACTATTATATATTTCTGGAAAGCCCTGGATGTCTACTTTCCATCCCAATTAAGACTGCGTCAATTGGACTCCTGTAGCTCGAAAAAATCCATTCCGAGTGCAGGGAGGTCAGGATCCAACAGCATCAGCAGTCCTTTTTCAGCCTAACTCAGATTTTTGCTCAGCTCCCTCAATTTCAGCCAAAAAATACCTGAAATCACAGAAAAACATACAAACTCATAGTAAAGTCCAGAAATATGATTTTTGCCTAAAAACTAATAATATTCTACTAAAAACTAATTAAAACATACTAAAATCTACATGAAATTACCCCCAAAAAGCGTATAAAATATCCGCTCATCACAACACCAAACTTAAACTGTTGCTTGTCCCCAAGCAACTAGATGAATAAAAGAGGATAAAAAGAAATCAAGAAGCAATAATATCTCAGAGTTTTAAGTGAAGCTCAGATTCTAATTAGATGAGCGGGCTAGTAGCTTTTTGCTTCCAAACAGTTTTGGCATCTCACTTTATCCTTTGAAATTTAGAATGATTGGCATCCATAGGAACTCAGAATTCAGATAGTATTATTGATTTTCCTAGTTAAGTATGTTGATTCTTGAACACAGCTACTTTTATGAGTCTTGGCTGTGGCCCTAAGCACTTTGTTTTCCAGTATTACCACCGGATACACAAATGCCACAGACACATGACTGGGTGAACCCTTTTCAGATTGTGACTCAGCTTTGCTAGAGTCCCCAGTTAGAGGTTTCCAGAGCTCTTAAGCACACTCTTTTTGCTTTGGATCATGACTTTAACCACTCAGTCTCAAGCTTTTTCACTTGGGCCTTCATGACACAAGCACATGGTTAGGGACAGCTTGATTTAGCCGCTTAGGCCTGGATTTTATTTCCTTGGGCCCTCCTATCCATTGATGCTCAAAGCCTTGGATCCTTTTTACTCTTGCCTTTTGGTTTTAAGGGCTATTGGCTTTTTCTGCTTGCTTTTTCTTTTTCTTTCTATTTTTTTCGCCACTTTTCTTCTTTTTTTTTCGCAAGCTTGTTTTTCACTGCTTTTTCTTGCTTCAAGAATCACTTTCATGATTTTTCAGATCATCAATAACATTTCTCTTTTTCATCATTCTTTCAGGAGCCAACAATTTTAACATTCATAAAATTCAATATAAAAAATATGCACTGTTCAGGCATTCATTCAGAAGACAAAAAGTATTGCCACCACATATAAATAATTAGAATTTTCCTTATTAGGAACTCGAAAAAATATTACCTACTATTTTATTCATGTTTGATGATGATGAGAAAAATAAATTATAGCTTAATTGGAGATAAAATCAAAATAGAGATACTAATTGCTACTACTAATATATAACTTCTAAGGGAAATTCATAATAAGAACAGTTATCACAGAGTTAAGGCAAAGATTAAGACTCAACAACCTTTATTTTGGGAAGTGGGTGTTCCTCTAGTCTGTGGGATGCTTGATCCTTCAAGAGATAATTTCTGACGCTTCAGTTCCTTCAAGTCACATCCTTGCTCTTCCTGTTCCCTTAGGTGTCATGATCTTGATGAGTTTTAGCTCAGTGATCATGGCGAATTACACCAAACTTAGAGGTTTGCTTGTCCTCAAGCAAAAGAAAGGATAGGAGAGGAATAGAGGGAGAGGCGATTTCGAAATCCAGAAGATCTGATGAGTTGAAGAAGATTTGAAAAAGATTTGGATTGGAAAAAGATTTGTGTTTGTGGATTAAGATACATTTGATATTTTTGAAAAAGGGATTTTAGAAATTAGGGTTTTTAGAAATTAGGATTAAAATTTTTGGAATTGAAGGATGATATTTTAAAACATTTTTATGCAAGAAATCATGAATTGAAACATAAAAATTAGAAAATTTGTGAAGAAAAATGAATTTTACCTCCTCCCCACCATTCTGGCGTTAAACCCCCAAATGCTGCAAGTTTTGGGTGTTTAACGCCCAATTGCTGCTTCTCCTGGGCGTTCAACGCCCAGCTGTTGCTTCTTTCTGGCGTTGAACGCCATGAAGTCCTTTGTCACTGAGCGTTTTTCTGAATGCCTAGGATGCTGTAATTCTGGCGTTAAATGCCCAGAAGGAGCTTCTTTCTGCCAAAATGTTTTTTACTGGCTTTTTCACGCCAGTGAGCTTCCAAATTTCCTTGTAACTCAGTGAATTCAAGCAATTGCTATTTTACCTTGAAGATACTTGACATATACCTGTAAAAATCAATTAATTAACAAATAAACTTTGTAAATGGCTGGTTTGCCTCCCAGCAAGCGCTTCTTTATTGTCATTAGCTGAACTATTACTGAGCTTTAATCAAGCCTCAGCTTTGAGCATTGGTGCACAAAATTGCAATCACACTTTTGCAATTTCGCACAACTAACCAGCAAGTGCACTGGGTCGTCCAAGTAATACCTTACGTGAGTAAGGGTCGATCCCACGGAGATTGTTGGCTTGAAGCAAGCTATGGTTATCTTGTAACTCTTAGTCAGGATATCAATAATTCTCAGGTTTAATTGTGAAAAGTAAAAGAACATGAAATAAATACTTGTTTTGCAGTAATGGAGAACAGGTTGAGGTCTTAGAGATGCTCTAGCTTCTGAATCTCTGCTTTCCTACTGTCTTCTTCTTCATGCACGCAAGGCTCCTTCCATGGCAAGCTGTATGTAGGATTTCACCATTGTCAATGGCTACCTCCCATCCTCTCAGTGAAAATGTTCAACGCGCTCTGTCACAGCACGGCTAATCATTTGTCGGTTCTCAATCAGGTTGGAATAGAATCCAGTGATTCTTTTGCGTCTGTCACTAATGCCCAGCCCTCAGGAGTTTGAAGCTCGTCACAGTCATTCAATCCTTGAATCCTAGTCAGAATACCACAGACAAGGTTTAGACCTTTCGGATTCTCTTGAATGCCGCCATCAATTCTAGCTTATACCACGAAGATTCTGATTAAGGAATCCAAGAGATATTCACTCAATCTAAAGTAGAACAGAGGTGGTTGTCAGGCACACGTTCATAGGTGAGAATGATGATGAGTGTCACGGATTATCACATTCATCAAGTTGAGGAACAAGTGATATCTTAGAATGGAAGCAGGCGTGATTGAATGAAAAACAGTAATGATTGCATTAATCCATCAAGACACAGCAGAGCTCCTCACCCCAACCATGGGGTTTAGAGACTCATGTCATAGAAAGTACAGTATGAAAAGTGTAAAGTGTCATGAGGTCAAGATACAATGTCAAAATACCCTATTTATAGTGAACTAGTAACCTAGGATATACAAAAATGAGTAAATGATGTAAAAATTCACTTCTGGGGTCCACTTGGTGTGTGCTTGGGCTGAGCATTAAAGCTTTCATGTGTAGAGACTTTTCCTGGAGTTAAACGCCAGCTTTTGTGCCAGTTTGGGCGTTTAACTCCAATTTTTGTGCCAGTTCCGGCGTTAAACGCCGAGAATTCTGAAGCTGATTTGCAATGCCGGTTTGGGCCATCAAATCTCGAGAAAAGTATGGACTATTATACATTGCTGGAGAGCCCAGGATGTCTACTTTTCAACGCAATTGAGAACGCGCTAATTGGGCTTTTGTAGCTCCAAAAATACCACTTCGAGTGCAGGGAGGTCAGAATCCAACAGCATCTGCAGTCCTTTTTCAGCCTCTGAATCAGATTTTTGCTCAGATCCCTCAATTTCAGCCATAAAATACCTAAAATCACAGAAAACACACAAACTCATAGTAAAGTCCAGAAAAGTGAATTTTAAATAAAAAATAATAAAAATATAATAAAAACTAATTAAAATGTACTAAAAACATACTAAAAACAGTGCCAAAAAGCGTAAAAATTATCCACTCATCACAACACCAAACTTAAATTGTTGCTTGTCCCCAAGCAACTGAAAATCAAATAGGATAAAAGAAAAGAACATACTATAGACTCCAAAATATCAATGAAACTTAGCTCCAATTAGATGAGCGGGACTAGTAGCTTTTTGCTTCTGAACAGTTTTGGCATCTCACTTTATCCTTTGAAGTTTAGAATGATTGGCATCTATTGGAACTCAGAATTCAGATAGTGTTATTGATTCTCCTAGTTAAGTATGATGATTCTTGAACATAGCTACTTTATGAGTCTTGGCTGTGGCCCAAAGCATTCTGTTTTCCAGTATTACCTCCGGATACATACATGCCACAGACACATAACTGGGTGAACCTTTTCAGATTGTGACTCAGCTTTGCTAGAGTCCCCAATTAGAGGTGTCCAGGGTTCTTAAGCACACTCTTTTTGCTCTGGATCATGACTTTAACCGCTCAGTCTCAAGTTTTCACTTGACACCTTCACGCCACAAGCATATGGTTAGGGACAGCTTGGTTCAGCCGCTTAGGCCAGGATTTTATTCCTGTGGGCCCTCCTATCCACTGATGCTCAAAGCCTTGGATCCTTTTTATTCTACCCTTGCCTTTTGGTTTAAAAAGGGCTATTGGCTTTTCTGCTTGCTTTTTTTTCACTGCTTTTTCTTGCTTCAAGAATCAATTTGATGATTTTTCAGATCCTCAATAACATTTCTCGTTTTCCATCATTCTTTTAAGAGCCAACAATTTTAACATTCTTAAAACAACAAATTTGAAAGACATATGCACTGTTCAAGCATTCATTCAGAAAACAAAAAGTATTGTCACCGCATCAAACTAATTCAACTAGTTTCAAAGATGAATTTGAAATCCTGTACTTCTTGTTCTATTGTGATTAAAAACATTTTTCATCTAAGAAAGGTGATGGATTCAAAGGATATTTATAACTTTAAGGCATAGGCACTAAGACACTAATGATCATGTAATAAAGACACAAACATAGATGAACATAAAGCATAAAAATTTGAAAAACAGAAAATAAAGAACAAGGAAATTAAAGAACGGGTCCACCTTAGTAATGGCGGCTTGTTCTTCCTCTTGAAGATCTTATGGAGTGCCTTTGAGCTCGTCTATGTCTCTTCCTTGTCTTTGTTGCTCTTCCCTCAAAGCTTTTTGATTTTTTTTCTAATCTCAAGGTGGATGATGGAATGCTCTTGGTGCTCCATCCTTAGTTGTCCCACGTTAGAGCTTAACTTTCCTAGGGAGGTATTGATTTGCTCCTAATAGTTTTGTGGAGGAAAGTGCATCCCTTGAGGCATCTCAGGGATTTCATGATGAGGAATTTGCTCAAGCTCTTGTTTGCTCCATCCTTTTCTTAGTGATGAGCTTTTGAGATGAATCTCTCCATCTCTCAGACTCAGAGGTGGAAGCTTTTGCCTTCCCTTTCCTCTTTCTAGAGGTTTCTCTGGCCTTAAGTGTCATACATGGTTATGGAAAAACAAAAAGCAATGCTTTTACCACACCAAACTTAGAAGGTTTGCTCGTCCTTGAGCAAAAGAAGAGAAAAGGGAGTAGAAGAAGAGGAAATAAAGGAGATGGGGGGGCTATGTGTTTTGGCCAAGGGGGAGAAGTAGTGTTTAGGTTGTGTGAAAATGAGGGAGTGAAGATGGATTTATATAGGAGTGGAGAGAGGAGTAGGGTTCGGCCATTATGGGTGGGGTTTAGGAGGGAAAGTGGTTTGAATTTGGATGGTGGGGTAGGTGGGGTTTAATAGGTGAGGTTTTTTTTTTTTTGGGGAAGGGTATTGAGGTGATTGGTGAATGGGTGAAGAAGAGAGAGAATGGTGGGGATCCTGTGGGGTCCACAGATCTTGAGGTGTCAAGGATAGCTCATCCGTGCACCAAGTGGCGTGTAAAAATGCCCCTTCTGCCAATCCTGGCGTTAAACGCCGGGCTGCTGCCCTTTTCTGGCGTTAAACGCCAGTCTGGTGCCCCTTTCTGGCGTTAAACGCCCAGAATAATACCAGACTGGGCGTTAAACGCCCATTTGCTGCCCTTACTGGCGTTTAAACGCCAGCAAGCTTTTCCTCCAGGGTGTGCTATTTTTCTTTCTGTTTTTGCTTTTTCAATTGTTTTTGTGATTTCACATGATCAACAACTGGTGCACGAAATTGCAATAACACTTTTTGCAATCCGCATAACTAACCAGCAAGTGCACTGGGCCGTCCAAGTAATACCTTACGTGAGTAAGGGTCGAATCCCACGGAGATTGCTGGGTTGAAGCAAGCTATGTTTATCTTGTTATTCTTAGTCAAGATGCCAACAACAGTGTTTTTCAAGTTCAGTGAAGAAAGGGGAAAAGGGCATAAAATAAATACTTGTTATGCAGTAATGGAGAATATGTTGGAGTTTTGGAGATGCTTTGTCTGATTTATTCCTGTAATGTAATATTCCATCCATGGAAAAGTGCAAAGTTCCCTCCATGGCAAGCTGTATGTAGGGTGTCACCGTTGTCAATGGCTACTTCCCATCCTCTCAGTGAAAATGGTCCAAATGCTCTGTCACAGCACGGCTAATCATCTGTCGGTCCTCAATCAGGTTGGAATAGAATCCAATGATTCTTTTGTGTCTGTCACTAACACCCAGCCTTCAGGAGTTTGAAGCTCGTCACAGTCATTCAATCCCGGAATCCTACTCGGAATACCACGGACAAGGTTTAGACTTTCCAGATTCTCATGAATGCCGCCATCAATCTAGCTTATACCACGAAGATTCTGATTAAAGAATCTAAGAGAAGCTCATTCAATCTGATGTAGAACGGAAGTGGTTGTCAGGCACACGTTCATGGACTGAGGAAGGTGATGAGTGTCACGGATCATCACCTTCTTCATAATTAAGCGCGAATGAACATCTTAGATAGGAACACACACGTTTGAATAGAGAAATAGAAATAATTGCATTAATTCATTGAGACGCTGCAGAGCTCCTCACCCCCAACAATGGAGTTTAGAGACTCATGCCGTCAAAGTGTATAAAATTCAGATCTGAAAATGTCATGAGGTACAGAGTTAATCTCTAAAAGTTGTTTAAATAGTAAACTAGTAACCTAGGTTTACAAAAAATGAGTAAACTATGATAGATGGTGCAGAAATCCACTTCTGGGGCCCACTTGGTGTGTGCTGGGGCTGAGACTTAAGCTTCTCACGTGCCTGGGGCTGTTTTGGGCGTTCAACGCCAGGTTGTAACCTGTTTCTGGCGTTGAACTCCAACTTGTAACCTGTTTCTGGCGCTGGACGCCAGACAGCAGCATGATACTGGCGTTGAACGCCAGTTTCCGTCATCTATCTTCGCACAAAGTATAGACTATTATATATTTCTGGAAAGCCCTGGATGTCTACTCTCCAACGCCGTTGAGAGTGCGCCAATTGGACTTCTGCAGCTCCAGAAAATCCATTTCGAGTGAAGGGAGGTCAGGATCCAACAGCATCAGCAGTCCTTTTTTAGCCTAACTCAGATTTTTGCTCAGCTCCCTCAGTTTCAGCCAGAAAATACCTTAAATCACAGAAAAACACACAAACTCATAGTAAAGTCAAGAAATATGATTTTTGCCTAAAAACTAATAATATTCTACTAAAAACTAATTAAAACATACTAAAATCTACATGAAATTACCCCCAAAAAGCGTATAAAATATCCGCTCATCACAACACCAAACTTAAACTGTTGCTTGTCCCCAAGCAACTAGATGAACAAAAATAGGATAAAAAGAATTTAAGGAGTAATAAAATCTCCGAGTTTTAAGTGAAGCTCAGATTCTAATTTAGATGAGCGGGGCTAGTAGCTTTTTGTTTCTGAACAGTTTTGGCATCTCCCTTTATCCTTTAAAATTCAGAATGATTGGCATTGGTGCACGAAATTGTGATCAATACTTTTCACAACTCAAAAAATCCCTGGTAATGAATCCAAAAACTTGGTGTTCAATACCATGGCATAAACACAACTTCGCACAACTAACCAGCAAGTGTACTGGGTCGTCCAAGTAATAAACCTTACGCGAGTAAGGGTCGATCCCACAGAGATTGTTGGTATGAAGCAAGCTATGATCATCTTGTAAATCTTAGTCAGGCAAACTCAAATGGATATGGTGATGAACGCATAAAAACATAAAGATAAAGATAGAGGTACTTATGTAATTCATTGGTAGGAACTTCAGATAAGCGCATGAAGATGCCTTCCCTTCCGTCTCTCTGCTTTCCTACTGTCTTCATCCAATCCTTCTTACTCCTTTCCATGGCAAGCTTATGCAAGGGTTTCACCGTTGTCAGTGGCTACCTCCCATCCTCTCAGTGAAAATGTTCCTATGCTCTGTCACAGCATGGCTAATCATCTGTCGGTTCTCGGTCAGGCCGGAATAGAATCCAGCGATTCTTTTGCGTCTGTCACTAACGCCCCGCCTGCTAGGAGTTTGAAGCACGTCACAGTCATTCAATCATCGAATCCTACTCAGAATACCACAGACAAGGTTAGACCTTCCAGATTCTCTTGAATGCCGCCATTAGTTCTAGCCTATACCACGAAGACTCTGATCTCACAGAATGGTTGGCTCGGTTGTCAGGCGAGCACTCGATTGTCAGGCGATCAACCATGCATCGTGCAATCAGGAATCCAAGAGATATTCACCCAATCGAAGGTAGAACGGAGGTGGTTGTCAGTCACACGTTCATAGGTGAGAATGATGATGAGTGTCACGGATCATCACATTCATCAAGTTGAAGAACAAGTGATATCTTAGAACAAGAACAAGCGGAATTGAATGGAAGAACAATAGTAATTGCATTAATACTCGAGGTACAGCAGAGCTCCACACCTTAATCTATGGTGTGTAGAAACTCCACCGTTGAAAATACATAAGAACAAGGTCTAGGCATGGCCATGAGGCCAGCCTCCAAATGATCTAAGATAGCATAACAATGAAGATAGCTACCCCTCGATGTCTCAATACAATAGTAAAAGGTCCTACTTATAGAAAACTAGTTACAGAAATGAGTAAATGACATAAAAATCCACTTCCGGGCCCACTTGGTGTGTGCTTGGGCTGAGCAATGAAGAATTTTCGTGCAGAGACCTCTCTTGGAGTTAAACGCCAGCTTTTATGCCAGTTTGGGCGTTTAACTCCCATTTTGGTGCCAGTTCCAGCGTTTAACGCTGGGATTTCTGAGGGTGACTTTGAACGCCGGTTTGGGCCATCAAATCTTGGGCAAAGTATGGACTATCATATATTGCTGGAAAGCCCAGGACGTCTACTTTCCAACGCCGTTGAGGTCGCGCCAATTGGGCTTCTGTAGCTCCAGAAAATCCGCTTCGAGTGCAGGGAGGTCAGAATCCAACAGCATCTGCAGTCCTTTTCAGTCTCTGAATCAGATTTTTGCTCAGGTCCCTCAATTTCAGCCAGAAAATACCTGAAATCACAGAAAAACACACAAACTCATAGTAAAGTCCAGAAAAGTGAATTTTAACTAAAAACTAATAAAAATATACTAAAAACTAACTAGATCATACTAAAAACATACTAAAAACAATGCCAAAAAGCGTACAAATTATCCGCTCATCACAACACCAAACTTAAATTGTTGCTTGTCCTCAAGCAACTGAAAAACAACTAAGATAAAAAGAAGAGAATATGCAATGAATTCCAAAAACATCTATGAAGATCAGTATTAATTAGATGAGCGGGGCTTTTAGCTTTTTGCCTCTGAATAGTTTTGGCATCTCACTCTATCCTTTGAAATTCAGAATGATTGGCTTCTTTAGGAACTTAGAATCCAGATAGTGTTATTGATTCTCCTAGTAGAGTATGATGATTCTTGAACAAAGCTACTTATTGAGTCTTGGCTGTGGCCCAAAGCACTCTGTCTTCCAGTATTACCACCGGATACATACATGCCACAGACACATAATTGGGTGAACCTTTTCAGATTGTGACTCAGCTTTGCTAGAGTCCCCAATTAGAGGTGTCCAGGGTTCTTAAGCACACTCTTTTTACCTTGGATCACAACTTTATTTCTTTTTCTTTCTTTTTCTCCCCTTTTTCTCTATTTTTTCGATTTTTTTTTCATTGCTTTTTCTTGCTTCAAGAATCATTTTTATGATTTTTCAGATCCTCAGTAACATGTCTCCTTTTTCATCATTCTTTCAAGAGCCAACATTCATGAACCACAAATTCAAGATACATATGCACTGTTTAAGCATACATTCAGAAGACAAAAGTAATGCCACCACATCAAAATAATTAAACTGTTATAAAATTCAAAATTCATGCAATTCTTTTTCTTTTTCAATTAAGCACGTTTTTATTTAAGAGAGGTGATGGATTCATAGGACATTCATAACTTTAAGGCATAGACACTAAGACACTAATGATCACAAGACACAAACATAGATAAACATAAGCATGAAATTCGAAAAACAGAAGAATAAAGAACAAGGAAATCAAGGAACGGGTCCACCTTAGTGATGGCGGCTCTTTCTTCCTCTTGAAGACCCTATGGAGTGCTTGAGCTCCTCAATGTCTCTTCCTTGTCTTTTTTGCTCCTCTTTCATGATTCTTTGATCTTCTCTAATTTCATGGAGGATGATGGAGTGTTCTTGGTGCTCCACCCTTAGTTGTCCCATGTTGGAACTCAATTCTCCTAGGGAGGTGTTTAGTTGCTCCCAATAGTTTTGTGGAGGAAAGTGCATCCCTTGAGGTATCTCAGGGATCTCATGATGAGTGGGGTCTCTTGTGTGCTCCATCCTCTTCTTAGTGATGGGCTTGTCCTCATCAATAGGGATGTCTCCCTCTATGTCAACTCCAACTGAATAACAGAGGTGACAAATGAGATGAGGGAAGGCTAACCTTGCCAAGGTAGAGGACTTGTCCGCCACCTTATAGAGCTCTTGAGCTATAACCTCATGAACTTCTATTCCTTCTCCAATCATGATGCTATGAATCATGATAGCCCGGTCTATGGTAACTTCGGACCGGTTGCTAGTGGGAATGATTGAGCGTTGGATAAACTCCAACCATCCTCTAGCCACGGGTTTGAGGTCATGCCTTCTCAATTGAACCGGCTTCCCTCTTCTCTCTTCCATTGGGCGCCCTCTTCACATATGATTGTGAGGACTTGGTCCAACCTTTGATCAAAGTTGACCCTTCTAGTGTAAGGGTGTTCATCTCCTTGCATCATGGGCAAATTGAATGCCAACCTTACACTTTCCGGACTAAAATCCAAGTATTTCCCTCGAACCATAGTAAGATAATTCTTTGGATCCGGGTTCACACTTTGATCATGGTTCTTGGTGATCCATGCATTGGCATAGAACTCTTGAACCATTAAGATTCTGACTTGTTGAATGGGGTTGGTAAGAACTTCCCAACCTCTTCTTCGGATCTCATGTCGGATCTCCGGATATTCACTCTTTTTGAGTGAAAAAGGGACCTCGGGGATCACCTTCTTCAAGGCCACGACTTCATAGAAGTGGTCTTGATGCACCCTTGAGATGAATCTTTCCATCTCCCATGACTCGGAGGTGGAAGCTTTTGCCTTCCCTTTCCTCTTTCTAGAGATTTCTCCGGCCTTGGATGCCATAAATGGTTATGAAAAAACAAAAAGCAATGCTTTTACCACACCAAACTTAAAAGGTTTGCTCATCCTCGAGCAAAAGAAGAAAGAAGAGAGGAGAAGAAGAAGAAATGAGGAGAAGGGGAATGGTTGTGTGTTTGGCCAAAGGGGGGAGAAATGGTGTTTAGGTTGTGTGGAAAGGAAGGAGTGAAGGAGGGTTTATATAGGAGAGGGGGAAGGGTAGGGTTCGGTCATTTGAGGGTGGGTTTGGGTGGGAAAGTGGTTTGAATTTGAATGGTGAGGTAGGTTGGGTTTTATGAAGGATGGATGTGAGTGGTGAAGAGAAAGATGGGATTTGATAGGTGAAGGGTTTTTGGGGAAGAGGTGTTGAGGTGATTGGTGAATGGGTGAAGAAAAGAGAGAGTGGTGGGGTAGGTGGGGGTCCTGTGGGGCCCACAGATCCTGAGGTGTCAAGGAAAAGTCATCCCTGCACCAAATGGCAAGCAAAATCTCGATTTGTGCCAATTCTGGCGTTAAACGCCGGGCTGGTGCCCATTTCTGGCGTTTAACGCCAGCTTCTTGCCCTTTTCGGGCGTTTAAAGCCAGTCTGGTGCCCCTTTCTGGCGTTAAACGCCCAGAATGGTGCCAGACTGGGCGTTAAACGCCCAACAGCTAGCCTCACTGGCGTTTAAACGCCAGTAGGTGCGTCCTCCAGGGTGTGCTGTTTTTCTTCCTGTTTTTCATTCTGTTTTTGCTTTTTTCATTGATTTTGTGACTTCTTATGATCATCATCCTACAAAAAATATAAAATAACAAAAGAAAATAGTTAATTATAAAACATTGGGTTGCCTCCCAACAAGCGCTTCTTTAATGTCATTAGCTTGACAGAGGACTCTTATGGAGCCTCAGAAATGCTCAGAGCTATGTTGGAACCTCCCAACACCAAACTTAGAGTTTGAATGTGGGGGTTCAACACCAAACTTAGAGTTTGGTTGTGGCCTCCCAACACCAAACTTAGAGTTTGACTGTGGGGGCTCTGTTTGGCTCTGTTTTGAGAGAAGCTCTTCATGCTTCCTCTCCATGATGACAGAGGGATATTCTTGAGCCTTAAACACCGAGGATTCTTCATTCACTTGAATGATCAACTCTCCTCTATCAACATCAATCACAGCCCTTGCTGTGGCTAGGAAGGGTCTGCCAAGGATGATGGATTCATCCATGCACTTCCCAGTCTCTAGGACTATGAAATCAGTAGGGATGTAATGGTCTTCAACTTTAACCAGAACATCCTCTACAAGTCCATGGGCTTGTTTTCTTGAGTTGTCTGCCATCTCTAGTGAGATTTTTACAGCTTGTACCTCAGAGATCCCTAACTTCTCCATTACAGAGAGAGGCATAAGGCTTACACTTGACCCTAAGTCACACAAGGCCTTCTTGAAGGTCATGGTGCCTATGGTACAAGGTATTGAAAACTTCCCAGGATCCTGTCTCTTTTGAGGCAGTTTCTGCCTAGACAAGTCATCCAGTTCCTTGGTGAGCAAAGGGGATTCATCCTCCCAAGTCTCATTTCCAAATAACTTGTCATTTAGCTTTATGATTGCTCCAAGGTATTTAGCAACTTGCTCTTCAGTGACATACTCATCCTCTTCAGAGGAAGAATACTCATCAGAGCTCATGAATGGTAGAAGTAAGTCCAATGGAATCTCTATGGTCTCAGTTTGAGCCTCAGATTCCCATGGTTCCTCATTGGGGAACTCATTGGAGGCCAGTGGACGCCCAGTGAGGCCTTCCTCAGTGGCGTTCACTGCCTCTCCTTCCTCCCAAAATTCGGCCATGTTGATGGCCTTGCACTCTCCTTTTGGATTTTCTTCTGTATTGCTTGGGAGAGTACTAGGAGGGAGTTCAGTAATTTTCTTGCTCAGCTAACCCACTTGTGCCTCCAAAATTCTAATGGAGGATCTTGTTTCAGTCATGAAACTTTGAGTGGTTTTGATCAGATCAGAGACCATGGTTGCTAAGTCAGTGTTATTCTGCTTAGAACTCTCTGTCTGTTGCTGAGAAGGTGATGGAAAAGGCTTGCTATTGCTAGACCTGTTTCTTCCACCATTATTGTTGTTGAAACCTTGTTGGGGTCTCTGTTGATCCTTCCATGAAAAATTTGGATGATTTCTCCATGAAGGATTATAGGTGTTTCCATAGGGTTCTCCCATGTAATTCACCTCTTCCATTGAAGGGTTCTCAGGATCATAAGCTTCTTCCTCAAATGAAGCCTCCTTAGTACTGCTTGGTGCATTTTGCATTCCATACAGACTTTGAGAAATCATATTGACTTGTTGAGTCAATATTTTATTCTGAGCCAATATGGCATTCAGAGTGTCAATCTCAAGAATTCCTTTCTTCTGACTAGTCCCATTGTTCACAGGATATCTTTCAGAAGTGTACATGAATTGGTTATTTGCAACCATTTCAATCAGTTCTTGAGCTTCAGTAGGCGTCTTCTTCAGATGAAGAGATCCTCCTGCAGAGCTATCCAAAGACATCTTGGATAGTTCAGAGAGACCATCATAGAAAATACCTATGATGCTCCATTCAGAAAGCATATCAGAAGGACACTTTCTGATTAATTGTTTGTATCTTTCCCAAGCTTCATAGAGGGATTCTCCTTCCTTCTGTCTGAAGGTTTGGACTTCCACTCTAAGCTTACTCAATTTTTGAGGTGGAAAGAATTTTGCCAAGAAGGCATTGACTAGCTTTTCCCAAGAGTCCAGGCTTTCTTTAGGTTGAGAGTCTAACCATGTTCTAGCTCTGTCTCTTACAGCAAAAGGGAATAGCATAAGTGGTGCACGAATTTGTGATTCGCACAACTAACCAGCAAGTGCACTGGGTCGTCCAAGTAATACCTTACGTGAGTAAGGGTCGATCCCACGGAGATTATTGGTTTGAAGCAATCAATGTTTATTTTATTGATCTTAGTCAGGAGGTCAATAAGATGATTTGGATTTAATTGTAAGAAGTCAAAGTATTTAAAATTGTAAGTTAAAATAATAGAGAATAATAGCGTTACTTGTTGTGCAGTAATGGGGAATATGTTGGAGTTTTGGAGATGCTTTGTCCTTTGAATTCCTGCAATGTAATATTTAACTCAATTATTTGTAAAGCACGTCTACGGCAAGCTGCATGTAGGGCGTCACCATTGTCAGTGGCTACTTCCCCTCCTCTCAGTGAAAACGTTCCTATGCTCTGTCACAGCACGGCTAATCATCTGTCGGTTCTCAATCAAGTTGGAATAGAATCCATTGATTCTTTTGCGTCTGTCACTAACGCCCAGCCTTCAGGAGTTTGAAGCTCGTCACAGTCATTCAATCCCAGAATCCTACTCGGAATACCACAGACAAGGTTTAGACTTTCCGGATTCTCATGAATACCGCCATGAATCCGGCTTATACCGCGAAGATTCTGTTGGGGAATCTAAGAGAAGTTCATTCAGTCTGATGTAGAACGGAGGTGTTTGTCAGACACACGTTCATAGATTGAGAGAGGTGATGAGTGTCACGGATCATCACCTCTTTCACAATTAAGCGCGAATAAACATCTTAGATCGGACCATACACACGTTTGAGTGAAATAGAAACAATTGCATTAATTCATCGAGACGCTGCAGAGCTCCTCACCCCCAACAATGGAGTTTAGAGACTCATGCCGTCAAAAGTATGTAATTCAGATCTGAAAATGTCATGAGGTACAAGATAAGTCTCTAAAAGTTGTTTAAATAGTAAACTAGTAATCTAGGTTTACAGAAAATGAATAAACTAAGATAATTGGTGCAGAAATCCACTTCTGGGGCCCACTTGGTGTGTGCTGGGGCTGAGACTAAAGCTATCCACGAGTAGAGGCCTTTCTTGGTGTTAAACTCCAGGTTATGACGTGTTTTGGGCGTTCAACTCCGGATCATGACATTTTTCTGGCGTTTAACTCCAGACAGCAGCATGAACTTGGCGTTCAACGCCAAGTTACGTCGTCTTTCTTCGTGCAAAGTATGAACTATTATATATTGCTGGAAAGCCCTGGATGTCTACTTTCCAACGCCGTTGAGAGCGCGCCAATTGGACTCATGTAGCTCCAGAAAATCCATTTCGAGTGCAGGGAGGTCAGGATCCAACAGCATCAGCAGTCCTTTTTCAGCCTAACTCAGATTTTTGCTCAACTCCCTCAATTTCAGCCAGAAAATACCTGAAATCATAGAAAAATACACACACTCATAGTAAAGTCCAGAAATATGATTTTTGCCTAAAAACTAATATTATTCTACTAAAAACTAACTGAAACATGCTAAAATCTACATGAAATTACCCCCAAAAAGCGTATAAAATATCCGATCATCACAACACCAAACTTAAACTGTTGCTTGTCCTCAAGCAACTAGATGAATAAAATAGGTTCTAACAGAAATCAAGAAGTAATAATATTTTAGAGTTTTAAATGAAGCTCAGATTCTTATTAGATGAGCGGGGCTTGTAGCTTTTTATTTCTGAACAGTTTTGGCATCTCCCTGTATCTTTTGAATTTCAGAATGATTGGCATCCTTGGGAACTCAGAATTCAGATAGTATTATTGACTCTCCTAGTGTAGTATGTTGATTCTTGAACACAGTTATTTTATGAGTCTTGGCTGTGGCCCTAAGCACTTTGTTTTCCAGTATTACCACCAGATACATAAATGCCACAGACACATGACTAGGTGAACCTTTTCAGATTGTGACTTAGCTTTGCTAAAGTCCCCAGTCAGAGGTATCCAGAGCTCTTAAGCACACTCTGTTTGCCTTGGATCACGACTTTAACCACTCAGTCTCAAGTTTGTAACTTGAACCTGCATGCCACAAGCACATGGTTAGGGACAGCTTGGTTTAGCCGCTTAGGCCTGGATTTTATTTCCTTGGGCCCTCCTATCCATTGATGCTCAAAGCCTTGGATCCTTTTTACTCTTGCCTAGTGCTCATGGCTTGTTTTTTTTTTTGACTGCTTTTTCTTGCTTCAAGAATCAATTTCATGATTTTTCAGATCATCAATAATATTTTTCGTGTTCCTCATCCTTTCAGGAGCCAATATTCATCAAATTCAAAGTACATATTATGCACTGTTCAAGCATTCATTCAGAGAACAAAAAGTATTGCCACCACATATAATTAATTATAATTTTTATTATTAAGAACTTGAAAAATATAGATTACTTCTTTATTCTAAAAAAATCTACTACTTTATTCATGCCTGATGATGATGAGAAAAATAAATTATAGCTTAATTGGAAATAAAATCAAAATAGACATACTAATTATTACTAAATATCTCCTAAGGTGAATTTCTATAATAATACTATCACTAAGCTAAAGCAGAAAAATTGGAATTCAGCAACCTGTTGTTTTGAGGAGTAGATGTTCCTCTAATCTGTGGGGTGTTGTTCAAGGATTAATTTTTTGCGCTTCAGCTCCCTTAGATCACGCCCTTGCTCCTCCTGTTCCTTGAGCAGTTTGCAAATCATGCTACTTTGATTATTCTGTTCTTCCTTTATTTGGTCCATAGCTTCTTGCAGTCTAGAAATAGAAGCCTCAAGATGTTCCCAATATTCGAATTGGGGCAGTTCTGGGAGGGCTTCTTGTGCTCTCCTCTTGGTTGAATCATCTTGTTGCTATTGTCTGACCATTGATATTCCAGTAATGGGCTTTTCAATAAGGATATATTCAGTTATTCCCATCTTTACTCCAGCATCTTTGCAAAGCATCGAAATTAAGCTTGGATAAGCCAATCTGGCGTCCTTAGAATTCCTGTTTGCTATTTTGTATAGCTCACATGAGATCAGCTGATGGACTTCCACTTCTTTTCCCAACATGATGCAGTGAATCATTACTGCTCTTTTGATAGTGACTTCAGAACGATTGCTAGTGGGCAATATGGAACGCCCTATGAAATCCAGCCAACCTCTGGCTACTGGTTTTAGATCTTCTCTTTTTAGTTGAACTGGGATGCCAGTCGTGCTGGTGGTCCACTTGGCTCCAGGGATACGTATGTCCTCCAGAACCTTGTCTAGCCCTTTATTGACCCTCATCATTCTCCTATTAAAGGAGTCTGGGTCATCTTTCAGTTGGGGAAGCTTAAATATCTTCCTGATCTTGTCAGAATTGGTATGAATGATCTTTCCTCTGACTACAGTCCGATGGTCAAAGAGAGCAGCTCCAATTATTCTTTGCCTTTCTGTCTGCCATAGATTAGCATAGAATTCCTGAACCATGTTCCTTCCCACTTTCGTTTCAGGATTGGCCAGAATTTCCCAATTCCTGTTTCGAATTTGCTCTTGGATCTCCGGATATTCATCTTCTTTCAGATCGAATCTGACTTCCGGGATCACGGATCTGTGACTCATTATCTTGTAGTAATGGTCTGAATGTTCTTTAGTTAAGAACTTCCCTTGATTCCAAAGTGGCTTTGGAGTGCTTTCTTTCTTGCCTCTTGGGTTGGGTTGTTTTCCTTTAGGAGCCATGATCTTTAGTGGGTATGTTTTTGTGATCACGGATAAAACACACCAAACTTAGAGCTTTGCTTGTCCTCAAGCAAAAGAGAAGAAAGAAGAGGGATAGAAGGAGAGCAAGTGTGGGATGATGATGAGGAGGAGGCGTCGAACTCAAAATATAGGGAGGGGGGTGGGTAATTTTCGAAAATAAGAAAAAGATAAGATAGAAGATATGATTTTAGAAGATATGATAAGAAAAAGATATAGTTTAAAAGAAGAAAGATATAAATCATAATTTAAAAGATAATTTTGAAATTTTTAATTTTGAAAAAGATTTTAAAAAGATAATTGAGTTTTGAAAATAAACTTAAAAGAGTTGGATTGGATTGGAAAACCATTTGGCTTTATGAATTAAGATATATTTAATATTTTTGAAACGTGGATTTTTAGAAATTAGGGTTTTTGGAAAACTAACTTTGATATGATTGATGACAATTTGGAACATGTTGATGCAAGAAATCATGAATTGAAACATAAAAATTTTGAAAAATTAGGATTAAAAACGAATTTGTTACCTCCTCCCACCATCCTGGCGTTAAACGCCCACATGGTGCATGTTTTGGGCGTTTAACGCCCACATCTTGCTTCTCCTGGGCGTTCAACGCCCATTTGGTGCTTCTTTCTGGCGTTGAACGCCAGGAAGTCCTTCGTCACTGGGCGTTTTTCTGAACGCCCAGGATGCTAGCAGACTGGCGTTAAACGCCCAGAAGGTGCATCTTTCTGGCGTTTAACGCCCAGAAGATGCTCCTTTTTGGCGTTTAACGCCCAGAAGGCTACCTTTACTGGCGTTAAACGCCCAGTGGGTGCTTCTTTTGGGCATTTAACGCCCAAAGTGTTTCTTACTGGCTTTCTCACGCCAGTGAGCTTCCAAATTTCCCTGTAACTCTGTGACTTCAACCAATTGCTATTTCACCTTTGAAGATACTTGGACTCAAACCTGTAAAAAAAGAAAATTTATTTAATTAGTAAATAAACTCTGTAAATGGCTGGGTTGCCTCCCAACAAGCGCTTCTTTAATGTCATTAGCTGGACTATCACTGATCTTCAATTAAGTCTCAGTCTTGCGCATTCTTGCTCGAAATTACCTTCAAGATAGTGTTTAACTCTTTGTCCATTAACAATGAACTTTTTGTTAGAGTCACTATCCTGAAGTTCTATGTATCCATATGGTGATACGCTTGTGATTACATATGTACCTTTCCACCGGGATTTTAATTTCCCAGGGAATAATTTGAGCCTTGAATTAAACAGCAGAACTTTCTGTCCTGGCTCAAAGACTCTGGATGACAATTTCTTATCATGCCACCTTTTTGCTTTCTCTTTGTAGATTTTTGCATTCTCGAAAGCATTGAGTCTAAATTCCTCTAGCTCATTTAACTGGAGCAATCGTCTTTCTCCAGCAAACTTGGCATCAAGGTTCAGGAATCTGGTTGCCCAGTAGGCCTTGTGTTCCAGTTCCACTGGCAAGTGACATGCCTTTCCATACACTAGCTGGTATGGAGAGGTCCCTATGGGGGTCTTGAATGCTGTTCTGTATGCCCACAGAGCATCATCCAAGCTTCTTGCCCAATCCTTTCTACGGTTAATTACAGTCCGTTCCAGGATTCTTTTAAGTTCTCTGTTTGAGACTTCAGCTTGCCCATAAGTTTGTGGGTGATATGGAGTGGCTACCCTGTGGTTGACTCCATAACGTACCAGAGCAGAGTAAAGCTGTTTATTACAGAAATGAGTGCCCCCATCACTGATTAACACTCTAGGGATACCAAATCTGCTGAAAATATGTTTCTGGAGGAATTTTAACACTGTTTTAGTGTCATTAGTGGGTGTTGCAATAGCCTCCACCCATTTGGATACATAATCCACTGCCACCAGAATATAAGTGTTCGAGTATGATGGTGGGAAAGGTCCCATGAAGTCAATGCCCCATACATCAAACAACTCAATCTCCAAGATTCCTTGTTGAGGCATGGCATAACTGTGAGGTAGGTTGCCTGATCTTTGGCAACTATCACAATTAAGCACAAACGCTCGGGAATCTTTATAGAGAGTAGGCCAGTAGAAGCCACTTTGGAGGACTCTTGTGGCTGTTCGCTCACTTCCAAAATGTCCTCCATACTGTGATCCATGGCAATGCCAAAGGATCTTCTGTGCTTCCTCTTTAGGCACACATCTACGGATTACTCCGTCTGCACATCTCTTGAAGAGATATGGTTCATCCCAAAGATAGTACTTTGCATCTGTGATTAATTTCTTTGATTGCACCCTACTGTACTCTTTGGGTATGAATCTCACTGCCTTGTAGTTTGCAATGTCTGCAAACCATGGCACTTCCTGGATGGCAAATAGTTGTTCATCCGGAAAGATTTCAGAGATCTCAGTGAGAGGGTGGGACGCCCCTTCTACTGGCTCTATTCGGGACAAATGATCTGCTACTTGATTCTCTGTCCCTTTTCTGTCTCTTATTTCTATATCAAACTCTTGCAGAAGCAACACCCATCTGATGAGTCTGGGTTTTGAATCCTGCTTTGTGAGTAGATATTTAAGAGCAGCATGATCAGTGTACACAATCACTTTTGATCCTACTAAATAGGATCTGAATTTATCAATGGCGTAAACCACTGCAAGTAGCTCTTTTTCTGTGGTTGTGTAATTCTTCTGTGCATCATTTAGAACACGGCTGGCATAATAAATGACGTGCAGAAGTTTGTCATGCCTTTGTCCCAACACTGCACCAATGGCATGGTCACTGGCATCACACATCAATTCAAATGGTAATGTCCAGTCTGGTGCAGAGATGATTGGTGCAGTAACCAATTTAGCTTTCAAAGTCTCAAATGCCTGCAGACACTCTTTATCAAAGATAAATGGCGCGTCAGCAGCTAGCAGGTTGCTCAGAGGTTTGGCGATTTTTGAAAAATCCTTTATAAACCTCCTATAGAATCCTGCATGCCCCAGAAAGCTTCTGATTGCCTTAACATTAGTAGGTGGTGGTAATTTTTCAATTACTTCTACCTTAGCTTGGTCCACCTCTATCCCCTTGTTCGAAATTTTGTGCCCAAGGACAATTCCTTCAGTCACCATAAAGTGACATTTTTCCCAGTTTAAAACCAGGTTAGTCTCTTGGCATCTTTTCAGAACAAGTGCTAAATGGTTAAGGCAGGAGCTGAATGAGTCTCCAAATACTGAAAAGTCATCCATGAAGACTTCCAGAAATTTTTCCACCATGTCAGAGAAAATTGAGAGCATGCACCTCTGAAAGGTTGCAGGTGCATTGCACAGGCCAAATGGCATCCTTCTGTATGCAAATACTCCAGATGGGCATGTGAATGCCGTTTTCTCCTGATCCTGGGGATCTACTGCAATTTGATTATAACCTGAATATCCATCCAGGAAGCAGTAGTATTCATGACCTGCTAGTCTTTCTAGCATCTGGTCTATGAATGGTAAAGGAAAATGATCCTTTCTGGTGGCTGTATTGAGCCTTCTGTAATCAATGCACATACGCCACCCTGTAACTGTCCTTGTAGGAACCAGTTCATTTTTTTCATTATGAACCACTGTCATGCCACCTTTCTTAGGGACAACTTGGACAGGGCTCACCCAGGGGCTGTCAGAAATAGGATAAATAATCCCAGCCTCTAGTAATTTAGTGACCTCCTTCTGCACCACTTCTTTCATAGCTGGATTCAGCCGCCTTTGTGGTTGAACCACTGGTTTGGCGTCATCCTCCAGCAAGATCTTGTGCATGCATCGGGCTGGGCTAATGCCCTTAAGATCACTGATGGACCACCCAAGAGCTGTCTTGTGTGTCCTTAGCACTTGAATTAGTGCTTCCTCTTCCTGTGGCTCTAACGTAGAGCTTATAATTACAGGGAAGGTGTCACCTTCTCCCAGAAATGCATATTTCAAGGATGGTGGTAATTGTTTGAGCTCAGGTTTTGGAGGTTTCTCCTCTTCTTGAGGAATTTTCAGAGGTTCTATTATCTTCTCTGATTCCTCCAAATCAGGCTGAACATCTTTAAAGATGTCTTCTAGCTCTGATTCGAGACTCTTAGCCATATTGACCTCTCTTACCAGAGAGTCAATAATATCAACACTCATGCAGTCATTTTGGGTGTCTGGATGTTGCATGGCTTTGACAACATTCAACTTGAACTCCTCCTCATTGACTCTCAAGGTTACTTCCCCTTTTTGGACATCAATGAGGGTTCGGCCAGTTGCTAGGAAAGGTCTTCCTAGAATGAGAGTTGCACTCTTGTGCTCCTCCATTTCCAGCACCACAAAGTCAGTAGGAAAGGCAAATGGCCCAACCTTGACAATCATGTCTTCAATCACGCCTGATGGGTACTTAATGGAGCCATCAGCAAGTTGAAGACATATCCTGGTTGGTTTGATTTCTTCAGTCAAACCAAGCTTTCTGATAGTAGATGCAGGTATTAGATTGATACTTGCCCCAAGATCACATAAAGCTTGCTTGGCACAAGTACCCTCTAATGTGCATGGTATCATAAAGCTCCCAGGATCTTTAAGCTTCTCAGGTAAGCTTTTCAGAATGACTGCACTGCATTCTTCAGTGAGGTAAACTTTTTCAGTTTCCCTCCAATCCTTCTTATGACTTAAGATCTCTTTCATGAACTTAGCATAAGATGGTATTTGCTCAAGTGCTTCTGCAAACGGGATCTTTATTTCAAGAGTCCTGAGATAGTCTGCAAAGCGGGCAAATTGCTTATCCTGTTCCGCTTGGCGGAGTTTTTGAGGATAAGGCATTTTGGCTTTGTATTCCTCAACCTTAGTTGCTGCAGGTTTATTACTTACAGAAGTGGGTTAGGAAGCCTTTTTAGAAGGGTTGTTATCAGCACTTGTATGTGACTGATCACCCACTGGCATTTGAATGCCAGGTGTGGAAGCTGGAGTGGCGTTAGACGCCACCTCCTTGTTTGTTACTGGCGTTTGAACGCCAGAACCATGTTCCTTTTGGGCGTTCAACGCCAGATCCATGCTTGTTTCTGGCGTTGAACGCCAGGAATGAGCATGGGCTGGGCGTTCAGCGCCAACATTATTCCTCTCTGGGCTCTGATTGTCCTCAGAGGGATTTTGATTGGCCATCTGTTCATTTCTTAGCTTCCTGCTGCTTTGAAGTGAGGTATTTAATGTTTTCCCACTTCTTAATTGAACTGCTTGGCATTCATCTGCTATTTGTTTTGACAGTTGCTTTTCTGTCTGCTTTAATTGCACTTCCATATTCCTGTTAGCCATTCTTGTTTCCTGTAATATTTCCTTGAATTCGGCTAGCTGCTTGGTTAGAAAGTCTAATTGCTGATTGAATTCATTAGCCTGATCCACCGGACTGAGTTCAGCAGTTACTGTTCTAGCTTCTTCTTTCATGGAAGATTCACTGTTTAGATACAGATGCTGATTTCTGGCAACTGTATCAATAAGCTCTTGAGCTTCTTCAATTGTTTTTCTCATATGTATAGATCCACCAGCTGAGTGGTCTAGAGAAATCTGAGCTTTTTCTGTAAGCCCATAGTAGAAGATGTCTAATTGCACCCATTCTGAAAACATTTCAGAGGGGCATTTTCTTAGCATCTCTCTGTATCTCTCCCAGGCATCATAAAGGGATTCATTATCTCCTTGTTTGAAGCCTTGGATGCTTAGCCTTAGCTGTGTCATCCGTTTTGGAGGGAAATAGTGATTCAGGAATTTTTCTGACAGCTGTTTCCATGTTTTTATGCTGTTCTTAGGCTGGTTATTTAACCACCTCTTAGTTTGATCTTTTACAGCAAATGGAAACAGTAATAATCTGTAGACATGCTGATCCACTTCTTTATCATGTACTGTGTCAGCAATTTGTAGGAATTGTGCCAGAAACCCTGTAGGTTCTTCCTGTGGAAGACCAGAATACTGGCAGTTTTGCTACACCATGATAATGAGCTGAGGATTCAGCTCAAAGCTACTAACTCAAATGGAGGGTATACAGATACTACTCCCATATGAAGCAGTAGTGGGGTTAGCATATGACCCCAGAGTCCTCCTGGACTGATCATTCCCCCTTAATTCCATAATGGAATAAAAGAGATGGTATGTATGTTGCTATTGTCTAAAAAAAAGAAATTAATTTTTATAAAATAAAATAAAAACGAAACAAAAGCAATTGAAAAATAATTTGAAATTGAAATCTGAATTTTGTAAAAAAAATTCGAAAGAGTAGTTCAAAATTAATTGGAAAATAAAAAATTTTTTGAATTTTGAATTTTATGATGAAAGAGAAAAACACACAAAAGACACAAGACTTAAAATTTTTTAGATCTAGTGCTCCTTATTTTCGAAAATTTTTGGAGGAAAAACACCAAGGAACACCAAACTTAAAAATTTTAAGATCAAGACACAAGAAAACTCAAGAACACCTTGAAGATTCACAAGAACACCAAGAACAAAAGGAAAAACACCAAACTTAAAATTTTTAGAAAATTTTAATAAAATTTTCGAAAATTATAAAAAGATTAACAAGAAAACACCAAACTTAAAGTTTAGCACAGATTAAATCAAGAAAAATTATTTTTGAAAAAGATTTTCAAAAGAACTGGTGCCCAATTGCCAAGAACATAAGCCAACGCTATAACCAACTGAGTTAAAAATGTAACGTATTTTAAAGATGTATTATTTTTATGGATAAAAGTATAATTTTTTTGAAAGTTAATGTTTTTTTTTAAAAAAAGGCACAAGAAAAACAAGAAAAGACACAAAACAAGAAAAACTCAAAATCAAACAAGAAAAATAACCAAGAACAACTTGAAGATCAATGAAGAACAAAGAACACAAGTTCGAAAATTTAAAGAAAAATATCAAATATGCAATTAACACCAAACTCAAAATAAGACACTAGACTCACGAAAAATTAACAATTAATTAAGAAAAATAAATTTTTTTGAAAAGAAATTTTTGAAAAGAAACTATCCTATCAGAATTTAATGACTCTATAAAAACAAATTATTCCTAATCTAAGAAATAAAATATGCCTTCAATTGTTCAAACTCAATAATCCCCGGCAACGGCGCCAAAAACTTGGTGCACGAATTTGTGATTCGCACAACTAACCAGCAAGTGCACTGGGTCGTCCAAGTAATACCTTACGTGAGTAAGGGTCGATCCCACGGAGATTATTGGTTTGAAGCAATCAATGTTTATTTTATTGATCTTAGTCAGGAGGTCAATAAGATGATTTGGATTTAATTGTAAGAAGTCAAAGTATTTAAAATTGTAAGTTAAAATAATAGAGAATAATAGCGTTACTTGTTGTGCAGTAATGGGGAATATGTTGGAGTTTTGGAGATGCTTTGTCCTTTGAATTCCTGCAATGTAATATTTAACTCAATTATTTGTAAAGCACGTCTACGGCAAGCTGCATGTAGGGCGTCACCATTGTCAGTGGCTACTTCCCCTCCTCTCAGTGAAAACGTTCCTATGCTCTGTCACAGCACGGCTAATCATCTGTCGGTTCTCAATCAAGTTGGAATAGAATCCATTGATTCTTTTGCGTCTGTCACTAACGCCCAGCCTTCAGGAGTTTGAAGCTCGTCACAGTCATTCAATCCCAGAATCCTACTCGGAATACCACAGACAAGGTTTAGACTTTCCGGATTCTCATGAATACCGCCATGAATCCGGCTTATACCGCGAAGATTCTGTTGGGGAATCTAAGAGAAGTTCATTCAGTCTGATGTAGAACGGAGGTGTTTGTCAGACACACGTTCATAGATTGAGAGAGGTGATGAGTGTCACGGATCATCACCTCTTTCACAATTAAGCGCGAATAAACATCTTAGATCGGACCATACACACGTTTGAGTGAAATAGAAACAATTGCATTAATTCATCGAGACGCTGCAGAGCTCCTCACCCCCAACAATGGAGTTTAGAGACACATGCCGTCAAAAGTATGTAATTCAGATCTGAAAATGTCATGAGGTACAAGATAAGTCTCTAAAAGTTGTTTAAATAGTAAACTAGTAATCTAGGTTTACAGAAAATGAATAAACTAAGATAATTGGTGCAGAAATCCACTTCTGGGGCCCACTTGGTGTGTGCTGGGGCTGAGACTAAAGCTATCCACGAGTAGAGGCCTTTCTTGGCGTTAAACTCCAGGTTATGACGTGTTTTGGGCGTTCAACTCCGGATCATGACGTTTTTCTGGCGTTTAACTCCAGACAGCAGCATGAACTTGGCGTTCAACGCCAAGTTACGTCGTCTTTCTTCGCGCAAAGTATGGACTATTATATATTGCTGGAAAGCCCTGGATGTCTACTTTCCAACGCCGTTGAGAGCGCGCCAAATGGCCTTCTGTAGCTCCAGAAAATCCATTTCGAGTGCAGGGAGGTCAGGATCCAACAACATCAGCAGTCCTTTTTCAGCCTAACTCAGATTTTTGCTCAACTCCCTCAATTTCAGCCAGAAAATACCTGAAATCACAGAAAAATACACACACTCATAGTAAAGTCCAGAAATATGATTTTTGCCTAAAAACTAATATTATTCTACTAAAAACTAACTGAAACATGCTAAAATCTACATGAAATTACCCCCAAAAAGCGTATAAAATATCCGCTCATCAATAAGTCTGTAGTCCTCAGGGTCAACCCCATTAGTCTTGACAGTGTCACAGATTTGCAAGAACTCAGCTAAGAACTGATGAGGATCTTCCAACGGAAGTCCATGGAACTTGCAATTCTGTTGCATTAGAGAAACTAATTGAGGCTTAAGCTCAAAGTTGTTTGCTCCAATGGCAGGGATAGAGATGCTTCTCCCATAGAAATCGGGAGTAGGTGCA
Source organism: Arachis hypogaea (assembly GCF_003086295.3). NCBI lineage: Eukaryota > Viridiplantae > Streptophyta > Magnoliopsida > Fabales > Fabaceae > Arachis > Arachis hypogaea. The sequence goes on along the minus strand of NC_092044.1, from coordinate 32,652,341 downwards.
GTAAAGTCACCCAGCACCTTCCTTGCATTGTTGGCATTGTTGTTTTCGGCTGCCATGTGTTCTTCTTCTTTGAAGAATTCGGTCAGGTCCTCTAAAGAGAGTTGTGCTTTGGCTTCTCTTAGCTTTCTCTTCAAGGTCCTTTCAGGTTCAGGATCAGCCTCAACAAGAATGCCTTTGTCTTTGCTCCTGCTCATATGAAAGAGAAGAGAACAAGAAAATGTGGAATCCTCTATGTCACAGTATAGAGATTCCTTAAAGTGTCAGAGGAAAAGAAGAATAGAAGACAGAAGTAGAAAATTTGAACTTATCAAAGAAGATGGAGTTCGAATTTTGCATTAAGGGATAGTGTTAGTCCATAAATAGAAGGATGTGAGAAGGAGGGAAGTAATTTTCGAAAATTAAGTAAAAGGTTTTGAAAACATTTTTGAAAACACTACTTGATTTTCGAGAATGAAAGTGGAAAAGAAATCAAGTGATTTTTGAAAAAGATTTTAAAATTAGAAATCAAAAAGATTTGATTGAAAACTATTTTGAAAAAGATGTGGTTAAGAAAATATGATTAGTTTTAAAAAGATGTGATTGAGAAGATATGATTTGAAAAACATTTTAAAAAAAGATTTGATTTTAAAAATTAAAAACTTGACTAACAAGAAAAGATATGATTCAAACATTAAACCTTCCTCAACAGAAAAGGCAACATGCTTGAAGTGTTGAATCAAATCATTAATTGATAGTTAGTATCTTTGAAAATGGAAAGGAATTGATTTTGAAAACACATGATTGAAAAGATATGATTTGAAAAAGATTTGATTTTGAAAAACTTTGAAAAGCTGAAAAAAAATTGCATTGAAAAACAGAATCTTCCCTCTTGTGCCATCCTGGCGTTAAACGCCCAGAATGGTGCACATTCTGGCATTTAACGCCCAAAACTATACCCTTTTGGGCGTTAAACGCCCAACCAGGTACCCTGGCTGGCGTTTAAACGCCAGTCTATCCTTCTTCACTGGGCGTTTTGAACGCCCAGCTTTTTCTGTGTAATTCCTCTGCTGTATGTTCTGAATCTTCAATTCTCTGTATTATTGACTTGAGAAGACACCAATAAAAAATATTTTTGGATTTTTTTAGAAAGAGGAATAATCAAAATGCAACAAGAATCAAATAACTATGCATGCAAGATACCAAACTTAGCAGTTTGTATACTACTGACACTAATGAGAATGCATATGAGACACATAAAACACTCAAGTCAAGAGAATTCAAAGATTAGAGTAAGAAATCATCAAGAATTATTTGAAGATCCTTAAGAATACATGAATGGATGCATGCAATTGACACCAAACTTAACATGAGACACTAGACTCAAACAAGAAATTTTTGGATTTTATGATTTTTTTTTATTTTTTTGTGTTTTTCGAAAATTAAGTGGAAAAAGATATCAAAATTCTTAATGAGAATCCCAGGAATCATGCAATGTTAGTCTAAAGCTTCAGTCTAAAGGAATTAGACATGGTCAGCCAAGCTTCAGCAGAACATTGCATTCAAGAGCTAAATTGATGAAGATCAATCAGCTTTGGTGATGATAAGAACATCACCTTGAAACACTAGAATTCATTCCTAAGAACTCTGAAGAAAAAAAAAATACCTAATCTAAGCAACAAGATGAACCGTCAGTTGTCCAAACTCAACAATCCTCGGCAACGGCGCTAAAAACTTGGTGCACGAAATTGTGATCAATACTTTTCACAACTTAAATAATCCCCGGTAATGAATCCAAAAACTTGGTGTTCAATACCATGGCATAAACACAACTTCGCACAACTAACCAGCAAGTGTACTGGGTCGTCCAAGTAATAAACCTTACGCGAGTAAGGGTCGATCCCACAGGGATTGTTGGTATGAAGCAAGCTATGATCATCTTGTAAATCTTAGTCAGACAAACTCAAATGGATATGGTGATGAACGCATAAAAACATAAAGATAAAGATAGAGGTACTTATGTAATTCATTGGTAGGAACTTCAGATAAGCGCATGAAGATGCCTTCCCTTCCGTCTCTCTGCTTTCCTACTGTCTTCATCCAATCCTTCTTACTCCTTTCCATGGCAAGCTTATGCAAGGGTTTCACCGTTGTCAGTGGCTACCTCCTATCCTCTCAGTGAAAATGTTCCTATGCTCTGTCACAGCATGGCTAATCATCTGTCGGTTCTCGGTCAGGCCGGAATAGAATCCAGCGATTCTTTTGCGTCTGTCACTAACGCCCCGCCTGCTAGGAGTTTGAAGCACGTCACAGTCATTCAATCATCGAATCCTACTCAGAATACCACAGACAAGGTTAGACCTTCCGGATTCTCTTGAATGCCGCCATCAGTTCTAGCCTATACCACGAAGACTCTGATCTCACGGAATGGTTGGCTCGGTTGTCAGGCGAGCACTCGGTTGTCAGGCGATCAACCATGCATCGTGCAATCAGGAATCCAAGAGATATTCACCCAATCGAAGGTAGAACGGAGGTGGTTGTCAGTCACACGTTCATAGGTGAGAATGATGATGAGTGTCACGGATCATCACATTCATCAAGTTGAAGAACAAGTGATATCTTAGAACAAGAACAAGCAGAATTGAATGGAAGAACAATAGTAATTGCATTAATACTCAAGGTACAGCAGAGCTCCACACCTTAATCTATGGTGTGTAGAAACTCCACCGTTGAAAATACATAAGAACAAGGTCTAGGCATGGCCATGAGGCCAGCCTCCAAATGATCTAAGATAGCATAACAATGAAGATAGCTACCCTTCGATGTCTCAATATAATAGTAAAAGGTCCTACTTATAGAAAACTAGTAGCCTAAGGTTTACAGAAATGAGTAAATGACATAAAAATCCACTTCCGGGCCCACTTGGTGTGTGCTTGGGCTGAGCAATGAAGAATTTTCGTGCAGAGACCTCTCTTGGAGTTAAACGCCAGCTTTTATGCCAGTTTGGGCGTTTAACTCCCATTTTGGTGCCAGTTCCAGCGTTTAACGCTGGGATTTCTGAGGGTGACTTTGAACGCCGGTTTGGGCCATCAAATCTTGGGCAAAGTATGGACTATCATATATTGCTGGAAAGCCCAGGATGTCTACTTTCCAACGCCGTTGAGGGCGCGCCCAGAAAATCCGCTTCGAGTGCAGGGAGGTCAGAATCCAACAGCATCTGCAGTCCTTTTCAGTCTCTGAATCATATTTTTGCTCAGGTCTCTCAATTTCAGCCAGAAAATACCTGAAATCACAGAAAAACACACAAACTCATAGTAAAGTCCAGAAAAGTGAATTTTAACTAAAAACTAATAAAAATATACTAAAAACTAACTAGATCATACTAAAAACATACTAAAAACAATGCCAAAAAGCGTACAAATTATCCGCTCATCAGGCATCCATAGGAACTCAGAATTCAGATAGTATTATTGATTCTCCTAGTGTAGTATGTTGATTCTTGAACACAGTTACTTTATGAGTCTTGGCCGTGGCCCTAAGCACTTTGTTTTCCAGTATTACCACCGGATACATAAATGCCACAGACACATGACTGGGTGAACCTTTTCAGATTGTGACTCAGCTTTGCTAAAGTCCCCAGTTAGAGGTGTCCAGAGCTCTTAAGCACACTCTTTTTGCTTTGGATCACGACTTTAACCACACAGTCTCAAGCTTTTCGCTTGGACCTGCATGCCACAAGCACATGGTTAGGGACAGCTTGATTTAGCCGCTTAGGCCTGGAATTACTTCCTTGGGCCCTCCTATCCACTGATGCTCAAAGCCTTGGATCCTTTTCACCCTTGCCTTTTGGTTTTAAGGGCTATTGGCTTTTTCTTTTTCTTGATCCAATGATTTCTTGTAAAAGTTTTTTTTTCCACTGCCTTTTCTTGCTTCAAGAATCAAATTCATGATTTTTCAGATCATCAATAACATTTCTCTTTTTCATCATTCTTTCAAGAGCCAACAATTTTAACATTCATAAACAACAAGATCAAAAATATGCACTGTTCAAGCATTCATTCAGAAGACAAAAAGTATTGCCACCACATATAAATAATTAGAATTTTTCTTATTAAGAACTCGAAAAAATTATTGCCTCTTTATTCTAAAAATCTACTATTTTATTCATGTTTGATGATGATGAGAAAAATAAATTATAACTTAATTGAAAATAAAATCAAAGTAGATATGCTAATTACTACTACTCCTATATAACATCTAAGGTAAAATCCTATAATAATACTATCACAGAGTTAAAGCTAGAATTAGAACATAACAACCTGTATTTTGGGAAGTGGATGTTCCTATAGTCTGTGGGATGCTTGGTCCTTCAAGAATTAATTTCTGACGCTTCAGTTCCTTCAGTTCACATCCTTGCTCTTCTTGTTCCCTTAGGTGCCATGATCTTAATGAGTTTTAGCTCAGTGATCATGGCAAATCACACCAAACTTAGAGGTTTGCTTGTCCTCAAGCAAAAGAAAGGATAGGAGATGAATAGAGGGAGAGGCAATTTCGAAATCCATAAGATATGATGAGTTGAAAAAGATTTGAAAAATATTTGGATTGGAAAAAGATTTGTGTTTATGAATTAAGATACATTTGATATTTTGAAAAAAAGGGATTTTAGAAATTAGGGTTTTTAGAAATTAGGATTAAAATTTTTGTAGTTGAAGGATGATATTTTGAAACATGTTTATGCAAGAAATCATGAATTGAAACATAAAAATTAGAAAATTTGTGAAGAAAAAGGAATTTTACCTCCTCCCCACCATTCTGGCGTTAAACGCCCAAATGCTGCTTGTTTTGCGCATTTAACGCCCAATTGCTGCTTCTCCTGGGCGTTCAACGCCTAGCTGTTGCTTCTTTCTGGCGTTGAACGCCAGGAAGTCCTTTGTCACTGGGCATTTTTCTAAACGCCCAGGATGCTGTAGTTCTGGCGTTAAACACCCAGAAGGTGATTCTTTCTGGCGTTCAACGCCCAGAAGATGCTCCTTTCTGGCGTTTAACGCCCAGATGGCTACCCTTACTTGAACGCCCAGTGGGTGCTTCTTTTGGGCGTTCAATGCCCAAAATGTTTCTTACTGGCTTTTTCATTCCAGTGAGCTTCCAAATTTCCTTGTAACTCTGTAAATCCAATCAATTGCTATGTTACCTTGAAGATACTTTGACATATACCTGTAAAAATCAATTAATTAATCAAAATGAATAAAATGAAATTTTGTGATTGGCTGGGTTGCCTCCCAGCAAGCGTTTCTTTAATGTCGTTAGCTGGACTATTACTGAGCTTTAATTAAGTCTCAGTTTTGAGCATTCTTGCTCAAAATTGCTTTCAAGATAATGTTTAACTCTCTGTCCATTAACAATGAGCTTTTTGTTAGAGTCATTATCCTGAAGCTCTACGTATCCATATGGTGATACACTTGTAATTACATATGGACCTCTCCACCAGGATTTTAATTTCCCGGGGAATAATTTGAGCCTAGAATTAAATAGCAGAACTTTCTGCCCCGGCTCAAAGACTCTGGATGACAATTTCTTATCATGCCATCTTTTTGCTTTCTCTTTATAAATTTTTGCGTTCTCGAAAGCATTGAGTCTAAATTCCTCTAGCTCATTTAACTGAAGCAATCGTTTTTCTCTAGCTAACTTGGCATCAAGGTTCAGGAATCTGGTTGCCCAGTAGGTCTTATGTTCCAGTTCCACTGGCAAGTGACATGCCTTTCCATACACAAGCTGGTATGGAGAGGTCCCTATAGGGGTTTTGAATGCTGTTCTGTATGCCCACAGAGCATCATCTAAGCTTCTTGCCCAATCCCTTCTACGGTTAATTACAGTCCGTTCCAAGATTCTTTTAAGTTCTCTGTTAGAGACTTCAGCTTGCCCATTTGTCTGTGGATGATATGGAGTGGCTACCCTGTGGCTAACTCCATAACGAACCAAAGCAGAGTAAAGCTGTTTATTGCAGAAATGAGTGCCCCCATCACTGATTAATACTCTAGGGGTACCAAATCTGCTGAAGATGTGTTTCTGGAGGAATTTTAACACTGTTTTAGTGTCATTAGTAGGTGTTGCAATAGCTTCCACCCATTTGGATACATAATCCACTACCACCAGAATATAAGTGTTTGAGTATGATGGTGGGAAAGGTCCCATGAAGTCAATGCCCCATACATCAAACAACTCAATCTCCAAGATCCCTTGTTGAGGCATGGCATAACTGTGAGGCAGATTGCCAGATCTTTGGCAACTATCACAATTAAGCACAAACGCTCGGGAATCTTTATAGAGAGTAGGCCAGTAGAAGCCACATTGGAAGACTCTTTTCCAAAATGTCCTCCAAACTGTGATCCATGGCAATGCCATAGGATTCTCTGTGCTTCTTCTTTAGGCACACATTTACGGATTACTCCGTCTGCACATCTCTTGAAGAGATATGGTTCATCCCAAAGATAGTACTTTGCATCTGTGATCAACTTCTTTGATTGCTGCCTACTATACTCTTTGGGTATGAATCTTACTGCCTTGTAGTTTGCAATGTCTGCAAACCATGGCACTTCCTGGATGGCAAAGAGTTGCTCATCCGGGAAGGTCTCAGAGATCTCAGTGAGAGGGAGGGACGCCCCTTCTACTGGTTCTATTCGGGACAGGTGATCTGCTACTTGGTTTTCTGTCCCTTTTTTGTCTCTTATTTCTATATCAAACTCTTGCAGAAGCAACACCCATCTGATGAGTCTGGGTTTTAAATCCTGCTTTGTGAGTAGATATTTAAGAGCAGCATGATCAGTGTACACAATCACTTTTGATCCTACTAAATAGGATCTGAATTTGTCAATGGTGTAAACCACTGCAAGTAGCTCTTTTTCTGTGGTTGTGTAATTCTTCTGTGCGTCATTTAAAATACGACTGGCATAGTAAATAACGTGCAGAAGCTTGTCATGTCTCTGTCCCAACACTGCACCAATGGCATGGTCACTGGCATCACACATTAATTCAAATGGCAATGTCCAGTTTGGTGCAGAGATGATTGGTGCTGTGACCAATTTAGCTTTCAGAGTCTCAAATGCCTGAAGACACTCTTTATCAAAGATAAATGGCGTGTCAGCAGCTAGCAGATTACTTAGAGGTTTGGCAATTTTTGAAAAATCCTTTATAAACCTCCTATAGAATCCTGCATGTCCCAGAAAGCTTCTGATTGCCTTAACATTGGCTGGTGGTGGTAATTTTTCAATTACCTCTACCTTAGCTTGATCCACCTTTATTCCCTTGTTCAAAATTTTGTGCCCAAGGACAATTCCTTCAGTCACCATAAAGTGACATTTTTCCCAGTTTAAAACCAGGTTAGTCTCTTGGCATCTTTTCAGAACAAGTGCTAAATGGTTAAGGCATGAGCTGAATGAGTCTCCAAACACTGAAAAGTCATCCATGAAGACTTCCAAAAACTTCTCTACCATATCAGAAAAGATAGAGAGCATGCACCTTTGAAAGGTTGCAGGTGCATTGCACAAGCCAAATGGCATCCTTCTGTATGCAAATACTCCAGATGGACATGTGAATGCCGTTTTCTCTTTATCCTGTGGATCTACTGCAATTTGATTATAACCTAAATATCCATCCAGGAAGCAGTAGTATTCATGACCTGCTAGTCTTTCTAGCATCTGGTCTTTGAATGGTAAAGGAAAATGATCCTTTCTGGTAGCTGTATTGAGCCTTCTATAATCAATACACATACGCCACCCTGTAACTGTTCTTGTAGGAACCAGTTCATTTTTTTCATTGTGAACCACTGTCATGCCACCTTTCTTAGGGACAACTTGGACAGGGCTCACCCAGGGGCTGTCAGAAATAGGATAAATAATCCCAGCCTCTAGTAATTTAGTGACCTCCTTCTGCACCACTTCCTTCATGGCTGGATTCAGCCGCCTTTGTGGTTGAACGACTGGCTTGGCGTCACCCTCCAATAGGATCTTGTGCATGCATCTGGCTGGGCTAATGCCCTTAAGATCACTGATGGACCACCCAAGAGCTGTCTTGTGTGTCCTTAGCACTTGAATTAGTGCTTCCTCTTCCTGTGGCTCTAGGGTAGAGCTTATGATTACAGGAAAGGTATCACCTTCTCCCAGAAATGCATATTTCAGAGATGGTGGTAATGGTTTGAGCTCGGGTTTGGGAGGTTTCTCCTCTTCCTGAGGGATTTTCAGAGGTTCTATTATTCTCTTTGATTCCTCCAAATCAGGCTGAACATCTTTAAAGATGTCCTCTAACTCTGATTCGATACTCTCAGCCATATTGACCTCTCTCACCAGAGAGTCAATGATATCAACACTCATGCAGTCATTTGGGGTGTCTGGATGTTGCATAGCTTTGACAACATTCAACTTGAACTCCTCCTCGTTGACTTTCAAGGTTACTTCCCCTTTTTGGACGTCAATGAGGGTTCGGCCAGTTGCTAGGAAAGGTCTTCCTAGAATGAGAGTTGCACTCTTGTGCTCCTCCATTTCCAGCACCACAAAGTCAGTAGGAAAGGCAAATGGCCCATCCTTGACAATCATGTCTTCAATCACGCCTGATGGGTATTTAATGGAGCCATCAGCAAGTTGAAGACATATCCGGGTTGGTTTGACTTCTTCAGTCAAACCAAGCTTTGTGATAATAGATGCAGGTATTAGGTTGATACTTGCCCCAAGGTCACACAGAGCTTGCTTGGTGCAATTACCCTCTAATGTTCATGGTATCATAAAGCTTCCGGGATCCTTAAGCTTCTTAGGTAAGCTTTCTAGGATAACTGCACTGCATTCTTCAGTGAGGTAAACTTTTTCAGTTTTCCTCTAATCCTTCTTATGACTTAAGATCTCTTTCATGAACTTGGCATAAGAGGGTATTTGCTCAAGTGCTTCTGCAAACAGAATCTTTATTTCAAGAGTCCTGAGATAGTCTGCAAAGTGGGCAAAATGATTATCCTGTTCCGCTTGGCGGAGTTTTTGAGGATAAGGCATTTTGGCTTTGTATTCCTCAACCTTAGTTGCTGCAGGTTTATTACCTGTAGAAGTGGGTTGGGAAGCCTTTTTAGAAGGGTTGTTATCAACACTTGTATGTGACTGATCCCCCACTGGCGTTTGAATGCTAGGGGTGGAAGCTGGAGTGGCGTTAGACACCAACTCCTTATCTGTTACTGGCGTCTGAATGCCAGAACTGTGCTTCCCTTGGGCGTTCAACGCCGGATTCATGCTTATTTTTGGCGTTGAATGTCAGGAATGAGCATGGTCTGGGCGTTCAGCGCCAGCCTTATTCCTCTCTGGGCTCTGATTGTCCTCAGAGGGATTTTGAGTAGCCGTTTGTTCATTTCTTGGCTTCCTGCTGCTTTGAAGTAAGGTATTTAATGTTTTCCCACTTCTTAATTGAACTGCTTAGCATTCTTCTATTATTTGTTTTGACAGTTGCTTTTCTGTTTGCTTTAACTGTACTTCCATATTCCTGTTAGCCATTCTTGTTTCCTGTAGTATTTCCTTGAATTCGGCTAGCTACTGAGTTAGAAAGTCTAATTGCTTATTGAATTCATTAGCCTGATCTACAGGACTGATTTCAGTAGTTACTGTTTTAGCTTCTTCTTTCATAGAAGATTCACTGCTTAGGTACAGATGCTGATTTCTGGCAACTATATCAATAAGCTCTTGAGCTTCTTCAATCATTTTTCTCATATGTATAGATCCACCAGCTGAGTGATCTAGAGAAATCTGAGCTTTTTCTATAAGCCCATAGTAGAAGATGTCTAATTACACCCACCCTAAAAACATCTCAGAGGGGCATTTTCTTAGCATCTCTCTGTATCTCTCCCAGGCATCATAAAGGGATTCATTATCTCCTTGTTTGAAGCCTTGGATGCTTAGCCTTAGCTGTATCATCCGTTTTGGAGGAAAGTAGTGATTCAGGAATTTTTCTGACAGCTGTTTCCATGTCTTTATGCTGTTCTTAGGTTGGTTATTTAACCACCTCTTAGCTTGATCTTTTATAGCAAATGGAAACAGTAGTAATCTGTAGACATCCTGATCTACTTCCTTATCATGTACTGTGTCAGCAATTTGTAAAAATTGTGCCAGAAACTCTGTAGGTTCTTCATGTGGAAGACTGGAATACTGGCAGCTTTGCTGCACCATGATAATGAGCTGAGGATTCAACTCAAAGCTACTAACTCCAATGGAGGGTATACAGATACTACTCCCATATGAAGCAGTAGTGGGGTTAGCATATGACCCCAGAGTCCTCCTGGACTGTTCATTTCCACTTAGTTCCATGATGGAATAAAGGAGATGGTATGGATGTTGATATTATTTATTTTATAAAAATTTATTTTATAAAATAAAATAAAAACGAAATAAATAAAAGAAATTGAAAATATTTTGAAATTGAAATCTGAATTTTTATATAGAATTTTCGAAAATGTAGTTAGAAAAGATTTTTTTTTTGAATTTTGAATTTTATGATGAAAGAGAAAAACACACAAAAGACACAGGACTTAGAATTTTTAGATCTAATGCTCCTTATTTTCGAAAATTTTGGAGGGAAAACACCAAGGAACACCAAACTTAAAAATTTTAAGATCAAAACACAAGAAAGACTCAAGAACACCTTAAAGATTCACAAGAACACCAAGAACAAAAGAAAGAACACCAAACTTAAAATTTTTAGAAAACCAAGACAAATTTTCGAAAATTAAAGAAAAATTAACAAGAAAACACCAAACTTAGAGTTTGGCACAAGATTCAATCAAAGAAAAATTATTTTGAAAAAGATTTTTTAAAAGAAGATGCCCAACTGCCAAGAACATAAGCCAACGCTATAACCAACTGAGCTAAAAATGTAATGTATTTTAAAGATATATTATTTTTGTGGATAAAAGTATAATTTTTGAAAGTTAATGTTTTGAAAAAGCACAAGAAAAATAAGAAAAGACACAAAACAAGAAAAACTCAAGATCAAACAAGAAAAATAAACAAGAACAACTTGAAGATCAATGAAGAACAAAGAACACAAATTCAAAAATTTAAAGAAAAATATAAAATATGCAATTAACACCAAACTTAGAACAAGACACTAAACTCACGAAAAATTAACAATTAATTAAGAAAAATAATATTTTTGAAAAGAAATTTTTGAAAAGAAACTATCCTATCAGGATTTAATGACTCTATAACAATAAAAATAAATTATTCCTAATCTAAGAAATAAAATAAACCTTTAGTTGTTCAAACTCGAACAATCCCCGGCAACGGCGCCAAAAACTTGGTGCACGAAATTGCAATAACACTTTTTGCAATCCGCACAACTAACCAGCAAGTGCACTGGGTCGTCCAAGTAATACCTTACGTGAGTAAGGGTCGAATCCCACGGAGATTGTTGGGTTGAAGCAAGTTATGTTTATCTTATTATTCTTAGTTAGGATGCCAACAACAGTGTTTTTCAAGTTCAGTGAAGAAAGGGGAAAAGGGCATAAAATAAATACTTGTTATGCAGTAATGGAGAATATGTTGGAGTTTTGGAGATGCTTTGTCTGATTTATTCCTGTAATGTAATATTCCATCCATGGAAAAGTGCAAAGTTCCCTCCATGGCAAGCTGTATGTAGGGTGTCACCGTTGTCAATGGCTACTTCCCATCCTCTCAGTGAAAATGGTCCAAATGCTCTGTCACAGCACGGCTAATCATCTGTCGGTCCTCAATCAGGTTGGAATAGAATCCAATGATTCTTTTGCGTCTGTCACTAACGCCCAGCATTCAGGAGTTTGAAGCTCGTCACAGTCATTCAATCCCGGAATCCTACTCGGAATACCACGGACAAGGTTTAGACTTTCCGGATTCTCATGAATGCCGCCATCAATCTAGCTTATACCACGAAGATTCTGATTAAAGAATCTAAGAGAAGCTCATTCAATCTGATGTAGAACGGAGGTGGTTGTCAGGCACACGTTCATGGACTGCGGAAGGTGATGAGTGTCACGGATCATCACCTTCTTCATAATTAAGCGCGAATGAACATCTTAGATAGGAACACACACGTTTGAATGGAGAAATAGAAACAATTGCATTAATTCATCGAGACGCTGCAGAGCTCCTCACCCCCAACAATGGAGTTTAGAGACTCATGCCGTCAAAGTGTATAAAATTCAGATCTGAAAATGTCATGAGGTATAGAGTTAATCTCTAAAAGTTGTTTAAATAGTAAACTAGTAACCTAGGTTTACAAAAAATGAGTAAACTATGATAGATGGTGCAGAAATCCACTTCTGGGGCCCACTTGGTGTGTGCTGGGGCTGAGACTAAAGCTTCTCACGTGCCTGGGGCTGTTTTGGGCGTTCAACGCCAGGTTGTAACCTGTTTCTGGCGTTGAAGTCCAACTTGTAACCTGTTTCTGGCGCTGGACGCCAGACAGCAGCATGATACTGGCGTTGAACGTCAGTTTACATCGTCTATCTTCGCGCAAAGTATCGACTATTATATATTGCTGGAAATCCCTGGATGTCTACTTTCCAACGCCATTAAAAGCGCGCCAATTGGACTCCTGTAGCTCTAGAAAATCCATTTCGAGTGCAGGGAGGTCAGGATCCAACAGCATCAACAGTCCTTTTTCAGCCTAATTCAGATTTTTGCTCAGCTCCCTCAATTTCAGCCAGAAAATACCTGAAATCACAGAAAAACACACAAACTCATAGTAAAGTCCAGAAATATGATTTTTGCCTAAAAACTTATAATATTCTACTAAAAACTAATTAAAACATACTAAAATCTACATGAAATTACCCCCAAAAAGCGTATAAAATATCCTCTCATCATCAACCTATAGAAAACATAAAATAACAATAGAAAATAGATAAATATGACATTGGATTGCCTCCCAACAAGTGCTTCTTTAATGTCAGTAGCTTGACAGTGAGCTCTCATGGAGCCTCACAGATACTCAGAGCAATGTTGGAATCTCCCAACACCAAACTTAGAGTTTGACTGTGGGGGTTCAACACCAAACTTAGAATTTGGTTGTGGCCTCCCAACACCAAACTTAGAGTTTGACTGTGGGGGCTCTGTTTGACTCTGTTTTGAGAGAAGCTTCTTATGCTTCTTCCCTTTCCTGTCTGTAAACCATGGTACTTCCTGAATGGCGAATAGTTGCTCATCTGGAAAGGTTTCAGAGATCTCAGTAGGAGGGTGGGGCGCTCCTGCTACTGGTCCTATCCGGGACAGGTGATCAGCTACTTGATTCTCTGTCCCTTTTTTGTCTCTTATTTCTATATCAAACTCTTGCAGAAGCAACACCCATCTTATGAGCCTGGGTTTTGAATCCTGCTTTCTGAGTAGATATTTAAGAGCAGCATGGTCAGTGTACACAATCACTTTTGATCCTACTAGATAGGATCTAAACTTGTCAATGGCATAAACCACTGCAAGTAACTCTTTTTCTGTGGTTGTGTAATTCTTCTGTGCATCATTTAAAACACGGCTAGCATAATAAATGACGTGCAGAAGCTTGTTATGCCTCTGTCCCAACATTGCACCTATGGTGTGGTCACTGGCATCACACATTAGTTTGAATGGTAATGTCCAGTCTGGTGCAGAGATGACTGGTGCTGGGACCAGCTTAGCTTTCAGAGTCTCAAATGCCTGCAGACACTCCTTATCAAAGATAAATGGCGTGTCAGCAACTACCAGATTACTCAGAGGTTTGGCAATTTTTGAAAAATCCTTTATAAACCTTCTGTAGAATCCTGCATGCCCAAGAAAGCTTCTGATTGCCTTAACATTGGCAGGTGGTGGTAATTTTTCAATCACCTCCACCTTAGCTTGATCCAACTCTATTCCTTTGTTCAAAATTTTGTGCCCATGGACAACTCCTTCAGTCACCATAAAGTGACATTTTTCCCAGTTTAAGACCAGGTTAGTCTCTTGGCACCTTTTCAAGACAAGTGCTAAATGATCAAGACAGGAGCTGAATGAGTCTCCAAATACTGAGAAGTCATCCATGAAGACTTCCAGGAACTTCTTTACCATATCAGAGAAGATAGAGAGCATGCACCTCTGAAAGGTTGCAGGTGCATTACACAGACCAAAGGGCATCCTTATGTAGGCAAATACTCCAGAAGGACATGTGAATGTTGTTTTCTCTTGGTCCTGAGTATCTACTGCAATTTGGTTGTAACCTGAATAGCCATCCAAAAAGCAGTAGTATTCATGACCTGCTAGTCTCTCTAGCATCTGGTCTATGAATAGTAAAGGAAAATGATCCTTTCTGGTGGCTGTATTGAGCCTTCTGTAGTCAATACAGATACGCCACCCTGTAACTGTTCTTGTAGGAACCAGTTCATTCTTTTCATTATGAACCACTGTCATGCCTCCCTTTTTGGGAACAACGTGGACAGGGCTCACCCAGGGGCTATCAGAAATAGGATAAATAATCCCAGCCTCTAGTAACTTAGTGACCTCTTTCTGCACCGCCTCCTTCATGGCTAGATTTAGCTGCCTCTGTGGTTGAACCACTGGCTTAGCATCATCCTCCAATAGGATCTTGTGCATGCATCTTGCTGGGCTAATGCCCTTAAGATCACTTATGGACCACCCAAGAGCTGTCTTGTGTGTCCTTAGCACTTGAATTAGTGCTTCCTCTTCCTGTGGATTTAAAGCAGAGTTTATGATCACTGGAAAAATGTCACCTTCTCCCAGAAATGCATATTTCAGGGATGGTGGTAGTGGTTTGAGCTCGGGTTTAGGAGGTTTCTCCTCTTCCTGAGAAATTTTCAGAGGTTCTTTTATTTTATTTAGTTCCTCCAGATCAGGCTGAACATCTTTAAAGATGTCCTCTAGCTCAGATTCGAGACTTTCAGTCATATTGACCTCCTCCACCAAAGAGTCAATAATATCAGCGCTCATGCAGTCATTTGATGTGTCTGGATGCTGCATAGCTTTGGCAACATTCAACTTGAACTCATCCTCATTGACTCTCAGAGTTAATTCCCCTTTTTGGACGTCAATGAGGGTTCGTCCAGTTGCTAGGAAGGGTCTTCCTAGAATGAGAGTTGCACTCTTGTGCTCCTCCATTTCCAGCACTACAAAGTCAGTGGGAAAGGCAAATGGCCAAACCTTGACAATCATGTCCTCAATTATGCCTGATGGATATTTAATGGAGCCATCAACAAGTTGGAGGCATAGTCGGGTTGGTTTGACTTCTTTAGTCAAGCCAAGCTTTCTGATAGTGGATGCAGGTATTAGGTTGATACTTGCCCCAAGATCACATAGAGCTTTCTTGGTACAAATACCCTCTAATGTGCATGGTATCATAAAGCTTCCAGGATCTTTAAGCTTCTCTGGTAAGCTCTTTAAAATGAATGCACTGCATTCTTCAGTGAGAAAAACTTTTTCAGTTTCTCTCCAATCCTTCTTATGACTTAAGATCTCTTTCATGAACTTATCATAAGAGGGTATTTGCTCAAGTGCCTCTGCAAAAGGAATCTTTATTTCAAGAGTCTTGAGATAGTCTGCAAAGCAGGCAAAATTCTTATCCTGTTCCGCTTGGTGGAGTTTCTGAGGATAAGGCATCTTAGCTTTATACTCTTCAACCTTAGTTGCTGCAGGTTTATTTCCTACAGAAGTGGTTGGAGAAGCCTGCTTAAGGGGGTTGTTATCAGCACTTGCAAGTGTCTGACCCGTTTGTAGCGTTTGAATGCCAGGATTGGATGCTTTTTGGGCGTTTAACGCCAGATTGCAACCCTTTTCTGGCGTTTGAACGCCAGAATTGGCTACCCATTGGGTGTTTAACGCCACTTTCTTACCCTTTTCTGGCGTTTGAACGCCAGAATCATTCCTCTCTGGGCTCTTACTGTCCTGAGAGGGATTTTGGGTAGTTGGTTGGTCATCCTCTGTCAGTTGTTTCTTTCTTAGCTTTCTGCTGCTTTGAGTTGATACATTCAATGTCTTCCCACTCCTTAATTTAACCGCTTGGCATTCTTCTGTTATCTGTTTAGATAGTTGCTGTCTTGTCTGATTCAATTGTGCTTCCATATTCTTGTTAGCATTTTTAGTGTCTTGGAGCATCTCTTTAAATTCTGCTAATTTTTTTGTCATAAGGAGTAATTGTTGATTAAGCTCAATAATTTGTTCTTGAGGATTAGGATCAGTAATTACTGCTCTGGCCTCTTCCTTTATGTAGGACTCACTGCTAGAGTACAAATGTTGATTTCTAGCAACAGTATCTATGAGTTCTTGAGCCTCTTCAATCGTCTTTCTCATGTGTATAGATCCACCAGCTGAGTGGTCTAAAGACATCTGAGCTTTTTCTGTAAGCCTATAGTAGAAGATGTCTAACTGTACCCACTCTGAAAATATTTCAGAGGGGCATTTCCTTAGCATACCTCTGTACCTCTCCCAGGCATTATAAAGGGATTCATTATCCTCTTGTTTAAAGCCCTGGATTTCCAGCCTTAGCTGTGTCATCCTTTTTGGAGGGTAAAATTGATTCAGGAATTTGTCTGATAACTGTCTCCATGTTTTTATGCTTGCTGTGGGTTGGTTATTCAACCACCTCTTAGCTTGATCTTTTACAGCAAATGGAAACAGTAACAATCTGTAGACATTCTGATCCACTTCTTTATTATGTACTGTGTCTGCAATTTGTAAGAATTGTGCCAGAAACTCAGTAGGTTCTTCCTGTGGAAGACCGGAATACTGACAATTTTTCTGCACCATGATAATGAGTTGAGGATTTAGCTCAAAGCTGCTTGCTTTAATGGGAGGTATACAGATGCTACTCCCATATGCAGCTGTAATGGGGTTAGCATATGACCCCAGAGTTCTTCTGGACTGCTCAATTCCACTTAGGTCCATGATGGAAAAAGGGAGATGATGTGGATTGCAAGTAAATTATATTTTTATTTTTTATTTTTTATTTTATTTAATTAAAAGTGACCAAAAATAATAAAATAAAATTTCGAAAACTAAAAGAAAATAAAATCAAAGCAAATTGAAAACTAAATTAATTAATTAATTAAAAAGATTTTGGAATTAGCAATTAAAAAGATATGATTGAAAATTATTTTGAAAAAGATATGATTGAGAAGATATAATTGCAAATAAAAAAAATGATTGAAAAGATATGATTTTGAAAATCTTTGACTAATTTAATGCAAAATTTCTAAAATTATGAGTAAAATAAGGAAAGGATATTTTTTTAATTTTTAAATTTTAATGAGGAAAGAGAAAAACAACAAAACGACACTAAACTTAGAAATTTTAGATCAAAACAAAGAGAACAAACAAGAAAACTTTGAATGTCAAGATGAACACCAAGAACACTTTGAAGATCAAGATGAACACCAAGAACAAATTTTTTTTATTAAAAATTTTTTAAGTGAATAAAAGCACAAAAGACACCAAACTTAAAATTTTTAGAAAATCAAACACAAATTTTCGAAAATTTAAAGGAAAACACAAAGAGGACACCAAACTTAGAATTTTTAAAGATCAAGAAACAACTAAGACTATGCAAATTCGAAAAATTAAAAGAAAGTAAAAGCATGCAATTGACACCAAACTTAAAATATGAAACAAAACTCAAATAAAAGACTCTAAACCAACAAAAAGAAAATATTCCTAATCTAAGCAACAAGATAAACCGTCAGTTGTCCAAACTCGAACAATCCCCGGCAACGGCGCCAAAAACTTGGTGCACGAAATTGCAACCACACTTTTGCAATTCTGCACAACTAACCAGCAAGTGCACTGGGTTGTCCAAGTAATACCTTACGTGAGTAAGGGTCGATCCCATGGAGATTGTTGGCTTGAAGCAAGCTATGGTTATCTTGTAACTCTTAGTCAGGATATCAATAATTCTCAGGTTTAATTGTGAAAAGTAAAAGAACATGAAATAAATACTTGTTTTGCAGTAATGGAGAATAGGTTGAGGTTTTAGAGATGCTCTATCTTATGAATCTCTGCTTTCCTACTGTCTTCTTCTTCATGCACGCAAGGCTCCTTCCATGGCAAGCTGTATGTAGGGTTTCACCGTTGTCAATGGCTACCTCCCATCCTCTCAGTGAAAATGTTCAACGCGCTCTGTCACAGCACGGCTAATCATCTGTCGGTTCTCAATCAGGTTGGAATAAAATCCAGTGATTCTTTTGCGTCTGTCACTAACGCCCAGCCCTCAGGAGTTTGAAACTCGTCACAGTTATTCAATCCTTGAATCCTACTCAGAATACCACAGACAAGGTTTAGACCTTCCGGATTCTCTTGAATGCCGCCACAATTCTAGCTTATACCATGAAGATTCTGATTAAGGAATCTAAGAGATATTCACTCAATCTAAAGTAGAATGGAGGTGGTTGTCAGGCACACATTCATAGGTGAGAATGATGATGAGTGTCACGGATCATCACATTCATCAAGTTGAGGAACAAGTGATATCTAAGAATGGAAGCAGGCGTGATTAAATGAAAAACAGTAGTGATTGCATTAATCCATCAAGACACAGCAGAGCTCCTCACCCCCAACCATGGGGTTTAGAGACTCATGCCGTAGAAGGTACAGTATGAAACGTATAAAGTGTCATGAGGTCAAGATACAATGTCAAAATACCCTATTTATAGTGAACTAGTAACCTAGGATATACAGAAATGAGTAAATGACGTAAAAATCCACTTCCGGGGTCCACTTGGTGTGTGCTTGGGCTGAGCATTGACGCTTTCATGTGTAGAGACTTTTCCTGGAGTTAAACACCAGCTTTTGTGCCAGTTTGGGCATTTAACTCCAATTTTTGTGCCAGTTCTGGCGTTAAACGCCGGGAATTCTGAAGCTGATTTGCAACGCTGGTTTGGGCCATCAAATCTCGGGCAAAGTATGAACTATTATACATTTCTGGAGAGCCCAGGATGTCTACTTTCCAACGCAATTGAGAGCGTGCTAATTGGGCTTCTGTAGCTCCAGAAAATCCACTTCGAGTGTAGGGAGGTCAGAATCCAACAGCATCTGCAGTCCTTTTTCAGCCTCTAAATCAGATTTTTGCTCAGGTCCCTCAATTTCAGCCAGAAAATACCTGAAATCACAGAAAAACACACAAACTCATAGTAAAGTTCAGAAAAGTGAATTTTAAATAAAAACTAATAAAAATATAATAAAAATTAATTAAAATGTACTAAAAACATACTAAAAACAGTGCCAAAAAGCGTATAAATTATCCGCTCATTACAACACCAAACTTAAATTGTTGCTTGTCCCCAAGCAACTGAAAATCAAATAGGATAAAAGAAGAGAACATACTATAGACTCAAAAATATCAATGAAACTTAGCTCCAATTAGATGAGCGGGACTAGTAGCTTTTTGCTTCTGAACAGTTTTGGCATCTCACTTTATCCTTTGAAGTTTAGAATGATTAGCATCTATAGGAACTCAGAATTCAGATAATGTTATTGATTCTCCTAGTTAAGTATGATGATTCTTGAACATAGCTACTTTATGAGTCTTGGCTGTAGCCAAAAGCACTCTATTTTCCAGTATTACCTCCGGATACATACATGCCACAGACACATAACTGGGTGAACCTTTTCAGATTGTGACTCAGCTTTGCTAGAGTCCCCAATTAGAGGTGTCCAGGGTTCTTAAGCACACTCTTTTTGCTCTAGATCACGACTTTAACCACTCAGTCTCAAGTTTTCACTTGACACCTTCACGCCACAAGTATATGGTTAGGGACAGCTTGGTTCAGCCGCTTAGGCCAGGATTTTATTCCTGTGGGCCCTCCTATCCACTGATGCTCAAAGCCTTGGATCCTTTTTATTCTACCCTTGCCTTTTGGTTTAAAAAGGGCTATTGGCTTTTCTACTTGCTTTTTTTTTCAATGCTTTTTTCTTGCTTCAAGAATCAATTTGATGATTTTTCAGATCCTTAATAACATTTCTCGTTTTCCATCATTCTTTCAAGAGCTAACAATTTTAACATTCTTAAAACAACAAATTCAAAAGACATATGCACTATTCAAGCATTCATTCAGAAAACAAAAAGTATTGTCACCGCATCAAACTAATTCAACTAGTTTCAAAGATGAATTCGAAATCCTGTACTTCTTGTTCTTTTGTGATTAAAAACATTTTTCATCTAAGAAAGGTGATGGATTCAAAGGACATTTATAACTTTAAGGCATAGACACTAAGACACTAATGATCATGTAATAAAGACACAAACATAGATAAACATAGAGCATAAAAATTTGAAAAACAGAAAATAAAGAACAAGGAAATTAAAGAACGGGTCCACCTTAGTGATGGCGGCTTGTTCTTCCTCTTGAAGATCTTATGGAGTGCTTTTGAGCTTGTCTATGTCTCTTCCTTGTCTTTGTTGCTCTTCCCTCAAAGCTTTTTGATTTTTTTTCTAATCTCAAGGTGGATGATGGAATGCTCTTGGTGCTCCATCCTTAGTTGTCCCATGTTAGAGCTTAACTTTCCTAGGAAGGTGTTGATTTGCTCCCAATAGTTTTGTGGAGGGAAGTACATCCCTTGAGGCATCTCAGGGATTTCATGATGAGAAATTTGCTCAAGCTCTTGTTTGCTCCATCCTTTTCTTAGTGATGAGCTTTTGAGATGAATCTCTCCATCTCTCAGACTCAGAGGTGGAAGCTTTTGCCTTCCCTTTCCTCTTTCTAGAGGTTTCTCTGGCCTTAAGTGTCATACAATTATGTTAAAACAAAAAGCAATGCTTTTACCACACCAAACTTAGAAGGTTTGCTCGTCCTTGAGCAAAAGAAGAGAAAAGGGAGTAGAAGAAGAGGAAATAAAGGAGATGGGGGGTTATGTGTTTCGGCCAAGGGGGAGAAGTAGTGTTTAGGTTGTGTGAAAATGAAGGAGTGAAGATGGGTTTATATAGGAGTGGAGAAAGGAGTAGGGTTCGGCCATTATGGGTGGGATTTGGGAGGGAAAGTGGTTTGAATTTGGATGGTGGGGTAGGTGGGGTTTAATAGGTGAGTTTTTTTTTTTGGGAAGGGTTGTTGAGGTGATTGGTGAATGGGTGAAGAAGAGAGAGAACGGTGGGGATCCTGTGGGGTCCACAGATCCTGAGGTGTCAAGGATAGCTCATCCTTGCACCAAGTGGCGTGTAAAAACGCCCCTTCTGCCAATCCTGGCATTAAACACCGGGCTGCTGCCCTTTTCTGGCGTTAAACGCCAGTCTGGTGCCCCTTTCTGGCGTTAAACGCCCAGAATAGTGCCAGACTGGGCGTTAAACGCCCATTTGCTGCCCTTACTGGCGTTTAAACGCCAACAAGCTTTTCCTTAAGGGTGTGCTATTTTTCTTTCTGTTTTTCATTCTGTTTTTGCTTTTTCAATTGTTTTTGTGATTTCACATGATCATTAACCTATAGAAAACATAAAATAACAATAGAAAATAGATAAATATGACATTGGGTTGCCTCCCAACAAGCGCTTCTTTAATGTCAGTAGCTTGACAGTGGGCTCTCATGGAGCCTCACAGATACTCAGAGCAATGTTGGAACCTCCCAACACCAAACTTAGAGTTTGACTGTGGGGGTTCAACACCAAACTTAGAATTTGGTTGTGGCCTCCCAACACCAAACTTAGATTTGACTGTGGGGGCTCTGTTTGACTCTGTTTTGAGAGAAGTTTTTCATGCTTCTTCCCTTTTCTGTCTGCAAACCATGGTACTTCCTGAATGGTGAAGAGTTGCTCATCCAGAAAGGTTTCAGAGATCTCAGTAGGAGGGTGGGGCGCTCTTGCTACTGGTTCTATCCGGGACAGGTGATCAGCTACTTGATTCTCTGTCCCTTTTTCTGTCTCTTATTTCTATATCAAACTCTTGTAGAAGCAACACCCATCTTATGAGCCTGGGTTTTGAATCCTGCTTTGTGAGTAGATATTTAAGAGCAGCATGGTCAGTGTACACAATCACTTTTGATCTTACTAGATAGGATCTAAACTTGTCAATGGCATAAACCACTGCAAGTAACTCTTTTTTTGTGGTTGTGTAATTCTTCTGTGCATCATTTAAAACACGGCTAGCATAATAAATGATGTGCAGAAGCTTGTTATGCCTCTGTCCCAACACTGCACCTATGGTGCGGTCACTGGCATCACACATTAGTTCGAATGGTAATGTCCAGTCTGGTGCAAAGATGACTGGTGCTGTGACCAGCTTAGCTTTCAGAGTCTCAAACGCCTGTAGACACTCCTTATCAAAGATAAATGGCGTGTCAGCAGCTAGCAGATTACTCAGAGGTTTGGCAATTTTTGAAAAATCCTTTATAAACCTTCTGTAGAATTGAGTCTAAATTCCTCTAGCTCATTTAACTGGAGCAATCATTTTTCTCCAGCTAACTTGGCATCAAGGTTCAGGAATCTGGTTGCCCAGTAGGCCTTATGTTCCAGTTCCACTGGCAAGTGACATGCCTTTCCATACACAAGCTGGTATGGAGAGGTCCCTATAGGGGTCTTGAATGCTGTTCTGTATGCCCAGAGAGCATCATCCAGTCTTCTTGCCCTCCCTTCTACGGTTAATTACAGTCCATTCTAGGATTCTTTTGAGTTCCCTATTTGAGACTTCAGCTTGCCCATTTGTTTATGGGTGATATGGAGTGGCCACCCTGTGGCTAACTCCATAACAAACCAAAGCAGAGTAGAGCTGTTTATTGCAGAAATGAGTGCCCCCATCACTGATTAGTACTCTAGGGGTGCCAAATCTGCTGAAGATGTATTTCTGGAGGAATTTTAACACTGTCTTAGTGTCATTAGTGGGTGTAGCAATAGCTTCCACCCATTTGGATACATAATCCACTGCCACCAAAATGTAAGTGTTTGAGTATGATGGTGGGAAAGGCCCCATGAAGTCAATACCCCATACATCAAACAACTCAATCTCCAAGATCCCTTGTTGAGGCATGGCATAACTGTGAGGCAGATTACCAGATCTTTGGCAACTGTCACAATTAAGTACAAACACTCGGGAATCTTTATAGAGAGTATGCCAGTAGAAGCCACATTGGAGGACTCTTGTGGCTGTTCACTCACTTCCAAAATGTCCTCCATATTGTGATCCATGGCAATGCCATAGGATCTTCTGTGCTTCTTCTTTAGGTACGCATCTATGGATTACTCCGTCTGCACATCTCTTGAAGAGATATGGTTCATCCCAAAGATAGTATTTTGCATATGTGATCAATTTCTTTGATTGCTGCCTACTGTACTCTTTGGGTATGAACCTCACTGCCTTGTAGTTTGCAATGTCTGCAAACCATGGCACTTCCTGGATGGCAAAGAGTTGCTCATCCGGAAAGGTTTCAGAGATCTCAGTAAGAGGGAGGGACGCCCCTTCTACTGGTTCTATACGGGACAGGTGATCTGCTACTTGGTTCTCTGTCCCTTTTCTGTCTCTTATTTCTATATCAAACTCTTGCAGGAGTAACACCCATCTGATAAGTCTGGGTTTTGAATCCTGCTTTGTGAGTAGATATTTAAGAGCAGCATGATCAGTGTACACAATCACTTTTGATCCTACTAAATAGGATCTAAACTTGTCAATGGCGTAAACCATTGCAAGCAGCTCTTTTTCTGTAGTTGTGTAATTCTTCTGTGCGTCATTTAAAACACGACTGGCATAGTAAATGATGTGCAGAAGCTTGTCATGCCTTTGTCCCAACACTGCACCAATGGCATGGTCACTGGCATCACACATTAATTCAAATGGTAATGTCCAATCTGGTGCAGAGATGACTGGTGCTGTGACCAGCTTAGCTTTCAGAGTCTCAAATGCCTGCAGACACTCCTTATCAAAGATAAATGGCGTGTCAGCAGCTAGCAGATTACTTAGAGGTTTGGCGATTTTTGAAAAATATTTTATAAACCTCCTTTAGAATCCTGCATGCCCCAGAAAGCTTCTGATTGCCTTAACATTGGCTGGTGGTGGTAATTTTTCAATTACCTCTACCTTAGCTTGATCCACCTCTATTCCCCTGTTTGAGATTTTGTGCGCAAGGAAAATTCCTTCAGTCACCATAAAGTGACATTTTTCCCAGTTTAAAACAAGATTAGTCTCTTGGCATCTTTTTAGAACAAATGCTAGATGGTCAAGACAGGAGCTGAATGAGTCTCCAAATACTGAAAAGTCATCCATCAAGACTTCCAGAAATTTTTTCACCATATCAGAGAAAATTGAAAGCATGCACCTTTGAAAGGTTGCAGGTGCATTGCACAAGCCAAATGGCATCCTTTTGTATGCAAATACTCCAGATGGACATGTGAATGCTGTTTTCTCTTGATCCTGGGGATCTACTGCAATTTGATTATAACCTAAATATCCATCCAGGAAGCAGTAGTATTCATGACCTGTTAGTCTTTCCAGCATCTGGTCTATGAATGGTAAAGGAAAATGATCCTTTCTGGTGGCTGTATTAAGCCTTCTGTAATCAATACACATACGCCACCCTGTAACTGTTCTTGTGGGAACCAGTTTATTTTTTCATTATGGGCCACTGTCATGCAACCTTTCTTAGGGACGACTTGGACAGGGCTTACCCAGGGGCTATCAGAAATAGGATAAATAATCCCAGCCTCTAGTAACTTAGTGACCTCTTTCTGCACCACTTCCTTCATGGGTGGATTCAACCGCCTTTGTGGTTGAACCACTGGTTTGGCGTCACCCTCCTATAAGATCTTGTGCATACCGCTGGCTGGGCTAATGCCCTTAAGATCACTGATGGACTATTGATGAGCGGATAATTAAACGCTTTTTGGCATTGTTTTTAGTATGTTTTTAGTATGTTCTAGTTAGTTTTTAGTATATTTTTATTAGTTTTTAGTTAAAATTCACTTTTCTGAACTTTACTATGAGTTTGTATGTTTTTCTGTGATTTCAGGTATTTTCTGGCTGAAATTGAGGGACTTGAGCAAAAATCTAATTCAGAGACTAAAAAGGACTGCAGATGCTGTTGGGTTCTGACCTCCCTGCACTCGAAGTGAATTTTCTGGAGCTACAGAAGCCCAATTGGCGCCCTCTCAACGGCGTTGGAAAGTAGACATCCTGGGCTTTCCAGCAATATATGATAGTCCATACTTTGCCCGAGATTTAATGGCCCACACCGGCGTTCAAAGTCACCATTAGAATTCCCAGCGTTAAACGCCGGAACTGGCACAAGAATGGCACAAAAGCTGGCGTTTAACTCCAAGAGAAGTCTCTACACGAAAATGCTTCAATGCTCAGCCCAATCACACACCAAGTGGGCCCGGAAGTGGATTTTTATGTCATTTACTCATCTCTGTAAACCCTAGGCTACTAGTTCTATATAAATAAGACCTTTTGCTATTGTACTTCCAATCTTTTGATCATGTTTTTATGATTGAACCCTCTTTGGGAGGCTGGCCATTCGACCATGCCTAGACCTTGTTCTTATGTATTTTCAACGGTGGAGTTTCTACACACCATAGATTAAGGTGTGGAGCTCTGCTGTACCTCGAGTATTAATGCAATTACTATTGTTCTTCTATTCAATTCCGCTTGTTCTTGTTCTAAGATATCGCTTGTTTTTCAACTTGATGAATGTGATGATCCATGACACTCATCATCATTCTCATCTATGAACGTGTGCCTGACAACCACCTCCGTTCTACCTTAGATTGGGTGGATATCTCTTGGATTCTTTAACCGGAATCTTCGTGGTATAAGCTAGAATTGATGGCGGCATTCAAGAGAATCCGGAAGGTCTAAACCTTGTCTGTGGTATTCTGAGTAGGATTCAATGATTGAATGACTGTGACGAGCTTCAAACTCGCGATTGTGGGGCATTAGTGACAGATGATGCCAAGGCATCTTAGGCTAGTTTCACTAGCATTTTTCTATTAGTTTTAGTTGTTTTATGCACTTTCTTGAGCTTAAAGTAACCAAGAATGGTTAAATGAATAACAAAGTAATGAACCATCCAAAGAGTATGATTTTGATGCAAATTTCATGAGTTTTTAGTTATATTACTTGAATGCTATGCATGGAAGAATTCTCATGAAATTTTGCAAGACTTTGATGCAGTTGTTTGGATGATTTCAGGGAAGAAGAGGCTAGGCAAGGAAGCAACAAAATCAATAAAGGAAGCTTGAATATCACATGTGGAGTTTAAGTTCCAGTTTAAGCTTAAACTAGAACTTAAACTACCAAGCCATATAATGCTGGGAAGTGGCGTTTAAGCTCTAGTTTAAGCTTAAACTGGAGCTTAAACGCCAAAATCATGAAGGCTGAGAAGAGCTGAAACTGGCGTTTAACCTCCAGTTTAACCTTAAACTGGAAGTTAAACGCCAGAAATGAGAAATGCTCCAGGGGTTGCTTTCTCATTTCCACATTTAAGCTCCAGTTTAAGGTTAAACTGGAGCTTAAACGTGTTCGACTATTTTTCTACTCTAGGGGTTGCTTTCTCATTTCCACGTTTAAGCTCCAGTTTAAGGTTAAACTGGAGCTTAAACGTGTTCGACATTTCTCCTCCAGGGGTGCTTTCTTCATTCCCACGTTTAAGCTCCAGTTTAAGGTTAAACTGGAGCTTAAACGTGTTCGACATTTCACCCTCCAGGAAGCATTTCCACGTTTAAGCTCCAGTTTAACCTTAAACTGGAGCTTAAACGTGTTCGACCCAATTTCTCATCCAGGGTTGTTTTCTTCATTTCCACGTTTAAGCTTCAGTTTAACCTTAAACTGAAGCTTAAACGTGTTCGACATTTCACACTCCGTGTTTGCTTTCTTCCATTTCCACGTTTAAGCTTCAGTTTAACCTTAAACTGAAGCTTAAACTGCAACTTAAACGCCACTTTTTGAAAGGGTTTCTGGGCCAAAGATATTGCAGTTTAAGTTAGCATTTGAGCACAAACATTGACTTAAACATAATCTGGTATGAAACCCAATTGAATATCATGGTTTATGGGATTGGGCCTGAGGAATTGATGAGTCTGGAATTTCAATTTGTTGAGTCATGTGTCATTACTTGTTTATCACTAAGTTTGCTCAATGAATGTTACAGAATTGGATCAGCAGCCCAAAGCAAAAGGAAATCAAGGAAAGGCCTCAAAGCCCAAGAAACACAACAGAAGCTTAATTTAGAAAGTGTATAAATAGGATAGAATTTAAGTTAGAAAGGACTTTTTACTTTTGGGATTTTTTTTTTGCTAGTTTTCATACTTTTGTAATGGAATTCAGAGCTATGACTCACTAAACCCCTTTCATTGGGTTAGGGAGCTCTATTGTAATTCAATGAATCAATAATAGTTTTTATCTTCTTCTTCAATCTTTTCTCTTGAATTTTTTTAGAAAGCTTCTCGATCTAATTCCATTGGTTAGTTGTCTTGGGAAAGAAACTATCCATAATTGGAATCCTTCGGAACCTTGGGAAAGGAATGGAGGATTCATGCTAGAGAAGCTTTCTCACAGTGAATTGGATTGGGGTTTGGATGGATATTGTGACATGTAATCCTACGAAATTGTGGTTCATGAAACTGTGTGGTATAATCAGTGATCGAGCATCATCTCTTCTTATGAACATTTAAACCAAGGGATTGGGAATTTGTTTGTTTTTAGAGAGAATTGGTGAGCCAAGGGATTGGGATCCAATCATATAAAATTGCCAAGCAAGATTCAATGAATGCATTGGTTGAGGAAGGGATAAAAATGTTTTGATTCGGAGATCTCAATATCTCCTGAACCCCAATGAATTCCCCATTTCTGATCTACACCTTCTCTTTACATTCTGCAATTAATTTCATGCAATCACCCCGATCCCTTTTTAATTTCAGCACTTTAAGTTCTCGCTCTTTAATTCATGCAATTTAAGATTCCGCAATTCTCATCTAAATCTTGATTCCGCTCAACTAGAACAAACTTCTAATCCGAATTGCTCATTCAACCAATCCTTGTGGGATTCGACCTCACTCTATTGTGAGTTTTTACTTGACGATAACCGGTGCACTTGTCGGAAGGAATTTTTGCCGATTGTGCAATTTCCTAAATCGTAGCTATCAAGTTTATGGCTATCAAGTTTATGGCGCCGTTGCCGGGGAATTGGTTTTCGATTGACAATTCTCAAATTGGAAGTTAACTAGATTGAGCATTTTTCTTGTTTTGTTAATTCAGTTCAAGTTACTTGTTGAATTTTAATTTCTGCACTCTGTTACTTGCTTTCTTTCTTTATGCCTTTAAATTCAAGCAACTAACTCACTGACCCACTAACTATTTGAATTAATTCCTCAACTGCTCTAACCATACTCTTCCATTAACCAAGAGTATTTCACTTGTTTGTTGCCTGTGCTGTGTTCTTGTATGACAGGTAGGAGAGGAGAGACATCAACTCCTCCATATACAGAACCAGAGAGGACCCTTCATAAACTTAGAAGGGAAGCAAGAGGGAAGAGAATACTGAGAGAAGAAGAATCTGAAGGAGAATCTGAGGACAATTTTGAGGAAGCTCTAGATCTCAACATGGATAGAGAAGTTCACAACCATGAGAGAGCTGATGGAAACAATGCCATTCCCGAGAGGAGGGTTCTTGGTTCATACATAAACCCAACCTCTGGGAATTATGGTAGCAGCATTCAGAAACCACCCATTCAGGCCAACAATTTTGAACTCAAACCACAGCTAATATCACTGGTGGAGGATCATTGTTCATTTGGTGGGAGTGCTAATGAAGATCCAAACCAACATCTCACAAAATTCCTGAGAATTTGCGACACTGTGAAGTCCAATGGAGTCCAGGAAGATGCCTATAAACTGCTCTTGTTCCCATTTTCACTTAGGGACAAGGCAGCTAAGTGGCTGGAATCATTCCCAAGGGGGAGCCTAACAACCTGGGATGAAGTGGAAAGCAAGTTTCTGGCACGTTTCTACCCCCACAAAAGGTCAATAGGCTTCGATCTGAGGTTCAGACTTTTAGACAACAAGAGGGTGAAACTCTCTACGAGGCATGGGAGAGGTTCAAGGATTTGACAAGGAAATGCCCACCAGACATGTTCCATGACTGGGTGCAATTGCATATTTTCTATGATGGACTTTCTTATGAATCAAGGAAGGCTGTAGACCATTCATCAGGAGGTTCATTGAACAGGAAGAAGACTGTGGAAGAAGCCATTGAAGTGATTGAGACAGTGGCTGAGAATGAGTACTACTATGCTTCAGAGAGACACAACACTAAGGGAGTCATGGAGCTGAACCATGTTGATACAATTTTAGCCCAAAACAAGGTGTTTGCCAAGCAACTAGCAGAGCTCACCAGGAATTTAAAAACAAATCAAGTGGCTGCAATACACACACAAGATCAAGAGGAAGTAAGCACTGAAGGAGGTGATTGGGAAGAGGCCAACTATGTGGGAAATCAACAAAGGCAACCATATGATCCACATTCCAACACTTACAACCCAGGCTGGAAAAACCACCCAAACTTTGGGTGGGGAAACCAGCAAACCCAACCACAAAACCACAAACCTTACAACCCCAACCAACATAACAATTCCACATACCAAAGCTCCAACCAAAGATCATACCAAGCCACACAAAACATTTACTCCCAACCACCATATCATGGCCAAAATAATCAACCTGCCCAACCTAATCCGAACCGACAATTTCAAGATCAATTAAACAGGATAGAAGGAATGCTAGCAAACATGGGTCAGGACATAAGTGAGTTGAAAAGCTTTAGGGAGGATGTGAGATCTACCTTAAGGAACCATGGTGAAAAACTCAAGAGGATGGAGACTCAAGTAGGAGAGCTATCTCAACAGGCCCCCAAGTCAACTGCAGTGTTCCCTAGTGACACAGAAAAGAATCCTAAAGGGGAACAAAAGGGAGTGAGATGGGAAGAATGCAAGGCCATCACCATATTGAAGGAAGTCTCAGAAGAAGAAGGAATCAGACCCTCAGAACAGGAGCCAGAAATCTTGAAGGAAGGTGTGGAAGAAGCTAAGCAGGAAAGTGAAACTGAACAAGCCAAGGAACTGCAAAATAAAGGCATGCTGGAAACATACCAACCAAAAGCACCATTTCCTCAGAGGTTAGGAGGAGGTGAAAAAGGGAAAACATATTCAAGGTTTTTAGAGACATTTAAGTCTCTCCATATCAATATTCCCTTTCTTGAGATTCTCCAGCAAATGCCTACACATATCAAGTATTTGAAGGAATTGCTGAGCAAGAAAAGAGTTTTGAAGGGAGGACAAACTGTAATAATGAACAAAGAATGCAGTGCCCTCATCAAGAAGGACATAGTCTCTAAGAAAACAGACCCAGGAAGTTTTCATATCCCCTGCATCATAGGGGAAACAAAAATTGACAGAGGATTCTGTGATCTAGGAGCTAGCATAAATGTGATGCCTCTGACTCTTATGAAGAGGCTACAACTGAATGAGGTGAGATCCACTGATGTAATCATACAACTGGCTGACAAAACTCAGAAGCAAGCTGAAGGGGTAGTTGAGAATGTGCTGGTGAAAGTGGGAAATTATTTCTTCCCCACAGACTTTGTCATTTTGGACATGGAGGAAAGCTACCTACACCCTATCATTCTGGGAAGGCCATTTCTAGCCACTGCTAGAGCACTCATAGATATAGAACAAGGAGAGCTAATTTTGAGAGTACATGATGAACAACTCATTTTCCATGTTTTCAAACCTGCATCTGAGCCTGAACCAGAACCTGAAAAGCCTATGGATGATAGTAGCCATCTGTGTTTGGAGGAAAGCAATCCAGCAGCTGAAACTTTGAAACAGTCCTTGGAAGGCAAACAAGAATTGCAAGAGTTAAAGCCACAAGAATCAATAGAAAAAGCTCAGAAAGATCCTCCTGGCATAAGGTTCAATGAAGAAATTCTCAAGAGAAAGGGAAGAATTATAAAGAAATTGCCAAGAGGGTGGAGAAACAAGAAAATTCCCACTGAAGGTTTCTCTCCGGGAGATAAAGTAATATCAAGTCATTATCTGCCAATCCCACCTGGCCTCAAAACCATTCCTTCCCAACTCCCTCCAGTGTTCACAATCAGGAAAGTTCTTTCTATGGAACATTTAGAAATCATGAAGGAATCAAATGGGGACGTTTTCATAGTAAGAGGAGAGGACATCAAGCACTACAATCCACCCTAACAAGGGACAACCGTCAAGCTAGTGACGTTAAAGAAGCGCTTCATGGGAGGCAACCCATGTTTTAGTATCCTTACTCTTTATCGTTTTGCTCTGCATCTAATAAAGCATGGTTTCTTATGCATGAACTTGAATCCTCAGGACAACTGTTGATAAGGTGCACTAAACATTGCATGTAAAATACAATTGGTCTCTAAGTTTGGTGTGCCTGAAGGCACCTCCAAATCTTATTCAAAATTGTATTCAGTCTTTCATTCAAGGTGCACAACCAAACATTAAGTTTGGTGTTCCTCTTTGAACACAGTTAATGAAAAGCAAGAAGTTCCTCGGGATTTAGAAATTTATGACAAGTACACCATTTGCATGTTTTAATACTTTGATTTCAATTACTTTAGGTAGTAAAATTGTTTAGGATCAAAGAGCCAAAGTGATTATGATTTATTAGAATTATGCACATTCATTAAGGACAACCAACATGGATTTCATGTCATCAGGAGACATTATCAAACACTAAGTTTGGTGTCCAGTAATAAGTGTGCATACATACAAAGGTCACGGCTATAAGCTCATGAAGTCAATCATTGATTTACAATTCAAAAAGAGTGAAAAACATGTGCAAGTACTATTCATTATTCACATGGACCGAAAAAAAAATGATAGCAAATTTGTTTGTTTGTGCAGGTACAAAAGTAATGATAAGAATGGATGAAAAAGACAAAGGGGGGAGGTACGGTCTTAGTCAAAAAGAGAGTTCACAAGTCTTTGAAACTAACACATGGGAAAAGGAAGTTCTGCATGAAAAGATAGCTACATGTACAACTTAATGCACCCAGAATACTTCCAAGAAAGTTAAAAGCAATTCGTCCTTCTCCCTAATTCATATATTTACCATCAAGTCATCCTTCACAAATCACCCTAGCCGTCCATTTTTCACTTGCATGCACTATAAAGAATCATTTGGGGAACGAGTTCCACACCACCAATTCTCCTTCTTGCACATATTCTTTCATCATAGCAAAACTATCTCTTGCCGAAAACAACTTCACCACACTTCTAACAACACTTTCTTACTTCACCTTATCAACTTTAGCTTGTCACTTGCCAAAACTAAAGAACCAATGGCAGCCTCATCTAGCCACAAAAGAAGAAAAGACAAGCAGCCAATGGAGGAGGAAAGGGAATTTGATGCATGGAAATACAAATCAGTTTTCCATGAGATTCAGGCCGAATGGATGAGACCTAAAAGGATACTAGCTGAGGTTCCCTTTGACCTTGAAAAGGATGAGTTCCCAAGTGTTTGGGAGAAGATCAAAAAGAGGAAGTGGGAGCTCCTGACTAAGCCAATCACTAAAATCAACATCAACCTGGTGAAGGAGTTTTATGCAAATGCAGTGAGGGAGGATCCAACCATGGAACCCACATACAAAAGCTATGTGAGAGGGGTGGAAGTTGACTTCAGCCCCAAGGCAATCATGAAAACTCTTGGCCTGAAAAACATACGTTTCAGCCAAGCAAGTTATGAGGATAGGATGATAGGAGAACCTGACTATTCGACTATTGCTAAAGACCTTTGTGCCATCAGAGCTGAATGGGTGAGAAAAACAAGAGGGGCTCCAAGAGTCTTGAGAAGGGGAGACCTAACACCTGAAGCTAAAGGGTGGTATGCAATAGTTAGGAGATCCATCCTACCCACTGCGAACTCTTCAGAAATAGTCCCTAAAAGAGCCATCTTGCTACATTACATTATGATGGGAGGGGAGATCAAAGTTCATAAACTCATTGCTGAACAGATACAAGAGTTTAGTGAGAAAAGTGACCCTGACTCCTGGCTCCACTTCCCTAGCACCATCATCAGACTATGCATCGATGCCCAAGTACCACTTGAAGATGCAAGACCTAATTGGCTACATCCTGGAATGGCCATAACTGCGCACAGAATGACTCTTGGCCCAATTGCTCCAAGACATACAAAAAGATGAAATGAAGAAGGGCAACAAGCAGAAGAGGAGCAAGAAGCAGAGCAAGAAGCAGAGCAAGAAGGAGAAGAAGAGCAAGGAAATCTAGAAAGAAGGCAACAAGTTCCCAGAGACCCCATGGAGATGAGCAGAATGCAGGAAATCATAGAAGGAATGTCTCAACAATACATGAGGTCTCAGGAGAGGCAAGAGGACTTTCACCTAAAAATGATGGACATGCAAAGGAACTTTGAATCAAGATTCCTAGATCTGCAAAGGGAACAGAATTTACAATTACAGGAATCCCTCAGCCACATATGCCAACACCAAGATGTCAATATCTTGGCAATCAAGGAAGCCACCACTTTGCAGAATGCAAGATATGCAGTTCAAACTGATTACAACATCAGTTCTCAAATCAAGCTTAACTACATAGGGGAACATCTACACAAGATGGACCCAGCATTCCCAGCTTTTGATGAGTATTTCAAAGGGAGGAAAGAAGGAGAAATGAACAAGGCAGTGATCCTTGAGAAAGGAGTGGAAGAAACAATGAAAAAAGCTGGATTCTGGACAAAGCTCATAAGAAAAGACAAAGGAAGTACAAGTGGTCAAAAAGAGGCAAGAAGCAAGAAGAAGCAGGACCCCAAGAATCAAGAAGAACCAAGCAACAAATGAGAGGTGGTCTCGTTCCTTAATAATCAAATAATAGTTTGTGAATTGTCTTTATGAGCTTTCTTTCATTTTAAGTCATTTAAGTTTTATGTGAAATTTCTAGTATGTTTGTCTGTTTACTGCTTTGAATAAAGTGAATGCCTAGATGTTTGGATATAACTTCACCTTCTTAAACAAATGCTTGCCATGCTTGTTCTGTTTCAAAAAAAAATAAAAGAAAAGTTTGAACAAAAGTAACTTGGCTCAATTAGTGACAAATCAAGTAGAATTAAGTGGTGGTATGCATGCTTGATTGTTTAGTCAGCTCACTGGAAATTGAGTGTAGAATTATCATTTTTGTGTAGAAGTTTGAATACTGTCTATGGATCTTGATGAATAAATGTCTTTGGCCATAAAAAAAAGAAAGAAAAAGAAGAAGAAAAAGCCACTGAAAAAGGGCAACCAAAAAGAAAAAAATAAAAAATTTGAGAAAATAAGCTAGGCACCAATGGTTTGAACTTCTGAGACAAATGCCTGTG
The DNA here is from genome assembly GCF_003086295.3 of Arachis hypogaea. Classification (NCBI taxonomy): domain Eukaryota; kingdom Viridiplantae; phylum Streptophyta; class Magnoliopsida; order Fabales; family Fabaceae; genus Arachis; species Arachis hypogaea. The sequence goes on along the minus strand of NC_092044.1, from coordinate 32,618,054 downwards.
GTGTTTATGTATTAAGGATATGCTTGGATGAATAGGTTCTGAGGAGTGTTTCAACACTTGGTAACTTGGGTTAACTAACCCGGGATTATCAACCAAAAGTCCATTATCAAGAGCAACCTAAATACAAAACATTTAGTCACACAAAGAGGTGCTGGGCACCAATGTCTCAAGAAGAAATGTGAACTAAAATGCCTGTAATGGATATGTGTAGTGCACTGATAAGAAAAAGAAAATGCCAAAGGCTTGTGCAACACATGACACTGAGCAAACAAGGAGCAAAGGAGCTCTAAGAAAAAGAAAAACAAAGAAGGGAATAGTGCCAAGGACATAAGAATAACAAGAGGCCATAGCAGTGTTTGATGGATGCAATGAAAAAGTGATAATCTTACCTGATAAGAATGAAAAAGTGATGCTGCAACTTTCTACATAAAACCCTTCTGATGAACTTCAAATGCTTGCTAATATAGCCAATGTAATTGCTTTCTGTTTCATACCTTCTTCTCAAATAACTCAGGACTTGCTTAGGGACAAGCAAGTATTAAGTTTGGTGTTGTGATGCCAAGGCATCTTAGGCTAGTTTCACTAGCATTTTTCTGTTAGTTTTAGTTGTTTTATGCACTTTCTTGAGCTTAAAGTAACCAAGAATGGTTAAATGAATAACAAAGCAATGAACCATCCAAACAGTATGATTTTGATGCAAATTCCATGAGTTTTTAGTTATATTACTTGAATGCTATGCATGGAAGAATTCTCATGAAATTTTGCAAGACTTTGATGCAGTTGTTTGGATGATTTCAGGGAAGAAGAGGCTAGGCAAGGAAGCAACAAAATCAATAAAGGAAGCTTGAATATCACATGTGGAGTTTAAGTTCCAGTTTAAGCTTAAACTAGAACTTAAACTACCAAGCCATATAATGCTGGGAAGTGGCGTTTAAGCTCCAGTTTAAGCTTAAACTGGAGCATAAACGCCAAAATCATGAAGGCTGAGAAGAGCTGAAACTGGCGTTTAACCTCCAGTTTAACCTTAAACTGGAAGTTAAATGCCAGAAATGAGAATGCTCCAGGGTTGCTTTCTCATTTCCACGTTTAAGCTCCAGTTTAAGGTTAAACTGGAGCTTAAACGTGTTCGACTATTTTTCTACTCCAGGGTTGCTTTCTCATTTCCACGTTTAAGCTCCAGTTTAAGGTTAAACTGGAGCTTAAACGTGTTCGACATTTTCCTCCAGGGGTGCTTTCTTCATTCCCACGTTTAAGCTCCAGTTTAAGGTTAAACTGGAGCTTAAACGTGTTCGACATTTCACCCTCCAGGAAGCATTTCCACGTTTAACCTCCAGTTTAACCTTAAACTGGAGCTTAAACGTGTTCAACCCAATTTTCCTCCAGGGTTGTTTTCTTCATTTCCACGTTTAAGCTTCAGTTTAACCTTAAACTGAAGCTTAAACGTGTTCGACATTTCACACTCCGTGTTTGCTTTCTTCCATTTCCACGTTTAAGCTTCAGTTTAACCTTAAACTGAAGCTTAAACTGCAACTTAAACGCCACTTTTTGAAAGGGTTTCTGGGCCAAAGATATTGCAGTTTAAGTTAGCATTTGAGCACAAACATTGACTTAAACATAATCTGGTATGAAACCCAATTGAATATCATGGTTTATGGGATTGGGCCTGAGGAATTGATGAGTCTGGAATTTCAATTTGTTGAGTCATGTGTCATTACTTGTTTATCACTAAGTTTGCTCAATGAATGTTACAGAATTGGATCAGCAGCCTCATCAGGATTATGGATCATAAACCCAAAGCAAAAGGAAATCAATGAAAGGCCTCAAAGCCCAAGAAACACAACAGAAGCTCAATTTAGAAAGTGTATAAATAGGATAGAATTTAAGTTAGAAAGGACTTTTTACTTTTGGGATTTTTTTTTTGCTAGTTTTCATACTTTTGTAATGGAATTCAGAGCTATGACTCACTAAACCCCTTTCATTGGGTTAGGGAGCTCTATTGTAATTCAATGAATCAATAATAGTTTTTATCTTCTTCTTCAATCTTTTCTCTTGAATTTTGTTAGAAAGCTTCTCGATCTAATTCCATTGGTTAGTTGTCTTGGGAAAGAAACTATCCATAATTGGAATCCTTCGGAACCTTGGGAAAGGAATGGAGGATTCATGCTAGAGAAGCTTTCTCACAGTGAATTGGATTGGGGTTTGGATGGATATTGTGACATGTAATCCTACGAAATTGTGGTTCATGAAACTGTGTGGTATAATCAGTGATCGAGCATCATCTCTTCTTATGAACATTTAAACCAAGGGATTGGGAATTTGTTTGTTTTTAGAGAGAATTGGTGAGCCAAGGGATTGGGATCCAATCATATAAGATTGCCAAGCAAGATTCAATGAATGCATTGGTTGAGGAAGGGATAAAATGTTTTGATTCGGAGATCTCAATATCTCCTGAACCCCAATGATTCCCCATTTCTGATCTACACCTTCTCTTTACATTCTGCAATTAATTCATGCAATCACCCGATCCCTTTTTAATTTCAGCACTTTAACTTCTCGCTCTTTAATTCATGCAATTTAAGATTCCGCAATTCTCATCTAAATCTTGATTCCGCT